>NC_088210.1:6428755-6540120 GCF_037126465.1 Ornithodoros turicata
CAACATAATTTCATATTATTCGTGCGTTGAGCGAGAAGCGCGAGACTTCTCCATCGTCAACGCGTCGTCGTCGTCGTCTGCTTCCAAAATAAGGCATTCCGCGTGATTCTCCTCCTGCTACACTATTGGCTCAGAGTGCGACGTCTCGTTCCCAGACGTCTTAACCTCTACCGACAGTCAACAAACCAAGCGCACTGTCGTTAAAAGCTACATGGGAATGCCAAAAGTGGCAGGTGTCGTTCCCGGTGCTCGTTATCGTCTTTTACCAATACTCCTTTATCGACACCGTCGCTGCCGCTCGACAGCGGCTCGGAATAGGGCCCCTGAGTAGCTCCGCATCGTTCGGGATGGGCAAACCAGGAGTCACTCAGCGAACGATATACACCTAGGAAGGTGACTGAGCACTCCTCAATGCCACAGTGCAAGCCAGGGAATTGTAAAGAGGGAACAAAAGCCATTAAAAAATAAGTAAATGACGCCAGACGTGTTTGAAATTCAAACTTACAGATTAAGATGGCTTCTATGGCTGCACGTAGAGAAACAGATACTCATGGAACGATGCGACAGCACCAGAGGACACGTCTTTCGCCGTGTTTGCGGCTCGTCAGCCCTGGGAAGCTGCGCATCGTTCGGGATTGGCAAACCAGGGGTCACTCGGCGAGCGATATACACCTGGGAGGGTGACTGAGCACTCCTCAATGCCACAGTGCAAGCCAGTGAATTATAAAGAGGGGGAAAAAAGCCATTAAAAAAATAAGTAAATGACGCTAGACGTGTTTGAAATCGAGTATATATATATATATATATATATATATATATTCAAATCTGTGGCATTTGCTTTTAATCACACATCCTCTACGCATACTCCCCGTATGGGGCCAAAAGGTGGTCATTAGGTTAACAATGCACCGGTTATGCTACCCCGTCATCGTGATAAATATAATGGAATACACAAGTCCCCCAATTGTATAAAATACAATAATATATATATATATATGTAATGCAGGAAAAAAAGCCATAAAATAATCAAGTAGATGACACTGGACGTGTTTGTTATTCAAAATTACATATTAAGATGGCTTCTACGGTTGCACGCAGTGAAACAGATACTCATGGAACGATGCGACAGCACCAGAGGACACGTGTTTCGCCGTGTTTGCAGCTCGTCAGCTCTGGGTAGCTGCGCATCGTTCTGAATTGGCAAACCAGGGGTCACTCAGCGAGCGATCTACACCTGGGAGGGTGACTGAACACTCCTCAATGCCACAGTACCAGCCAGTGAATTATAATGCAGGAAAAAAAAGCCATAAAATAAACAAGTAGATGACACTAGACGTGTTTGTTATTCAAAATTACATATTAAGATGGCTTCTATGGTTGCACGAAGTGAAACAGATACTCATGGAACGATGCGACAGCACCAGAGGACACGTGTTTCGCCGTGTTTGCGGCTCGTCAGCTCTGGGTAGCTGCGCATCGTTCGGAATTGGCAACAGCACACAAACACGTCTAGTATATATATATTGTTGAATATTTCTAGAGGTGCCGACATCTACATCGTCATCATCACTGTGATAGCCCCTACACATCCATCCATCCAGCGAACGAGCACGCGATATCACATTCTGTTTTTTTTTTCCCTTTTGGTTTCATCACGCTCTTCAGACATAAAGCTACTAGCTATACTTTGTCCAAGTCTGCGTAGTAGTTTTTACATGGTGCCGTGACCAGGATACACTGAACGCTGCCCCCAACGACTCCAACATACTTCCTGCGGAAGTTGAAGACATCGGGTAAGAGCAGATTAGACGCAGCGTAGCAGCAACGTCGATATGGAACGTCTGAAGAAGGAGAGAAAGCAGTATCGAACAGCAGCCACTAAAACACAGAATGAAGCTGACCATGAGATGCAGCAAACGCCATACATAAACATCATAAACATTCATAAACCGGGGAACCCATGACGTCCAATCGTCTCTTGCAATGAGACAGCCACTGAAAAACTCTCTAGTTTAGTAGACCATCTTCTTAAGGACATACCCCCGCGACTACCATCGTACATCAAGGACATTAATCACTTCCTGCAAATACTAAATCAATGTCAGCCACCCCCATCTGGTCTCCTAGTTACGTTAGATGTTTCTTCCCTGTATACCAATATTCCCCACGATGATGGCATAGCTGCAGCCGAGGCGGCTTTTTCAAAGTACTCTGATTCCTCTTGTGATCCATCTGTCGTATCTACTCTGCTAGAACTGATCCTAAAGAACAACAACTTCGAATTTAACGATGGCCACCATATACAAGTCAACGGCACCGCTATGGGCACTAAAATGGCACCACACTATGCAAATCTATTCATGGGTTCACTAGAACAGTGTTTCCCAAAGTGTGGTCCGCGGACCCCTGGGGGTCCGCGAGAGTGTCTGTGGGGGTCCGCGACCGTCTCCCACATTTCAGTGAGGATTTTCGTCCCCACAAATACGCGCTCGTACATGCTGCCCGATTTCCAAACACCCAGAACTTCCAAAATTGCTAGAAGCATGCTTCAACGGCTGGCTTCTAATTTCTGATAGAAAAGTCCTGCAATGCACGTTTGTCCGCGTCATACACATACAAACAAGAAGAATAAACCAGTCCGGAATCGCTTCTGAAGCTGTATCGAAAGCACGCAACAGCTGACGAGGTTGCTGGTTATGCTCTCGCTGTGACGGTGTGTGTGTGGGGGGGGGGGGGGGGGGTCCGTGAATTGGTTCTCATCCCTTCCGGGGGTGCGCTACCGCCAAAAGTTTGGGAAACACTGCACTAGAAGAAGCATTCTTGAGCACGCGTGAGGACAAACCCACCTTATGCAAGCGCTACCTTGATGACATATTTATGATCTGGCCACATTCGGAAGACACCCTATTGGAATTTATACGCGATTTGAATGAGTTCCATACTTCTATTAACTTCACTCACACGTATTCTCCCGTCACTGTTAGCTTTCTTGATGTTCAAATTAAGCTAACCAATGGAGTTTTAACGTCTGATCTGTTCCGTAAACCCACAGACTCTCAGCAGTACTTGTCATTCCATAGTTGTCATCCTCGCCACACGAAACTGGCCATTCCCTACAGTCAAGCTCTTCGGTATAGGAGAATCTGCTCGAATGACGACGATTTGGACAGCAATTTAG
This sequence comes from Ornithodoros turicata, assembly GCF_037126465.1. Lineage (NCBI taxonomy): Eukaryota > Metazoa > Arthropoda > Arachnida > Ixodida > Argasidae > Ornithodoros > Ornithodoros turicata. The sequence goes on from NC_088210.1 coordinate 6,431,934, forward strand.
AACAGCTGCAACAAACCTTTGTCGGTCGTCAGTATCCACCCGATCTAGTTCAAGATGCTCTCAATAGAGCTCGCAAGGCAAACCGTCTAAGCTTACTCGAGAAAAGACAAAACAAATAAGAAAGTAATGCTGTGAACTCAACTGTAACATTCGCCGGAAATATCCCAAACATGAACAACATACTTAGCCGCCACCACAGTATCCTTCTCCAGTCAGAACGCACGAAAAACATATTTTCTAATCCACCACGTGTCGCTTACAGACGTACACGTAACTTACAAGATAGCTTGGTCCGCTCTAAAGTAGGCGAACCCACTAGCCCTCCGGCGGGCTGTCATCCATGTAATGGCAGGAGATGCCAGATTTGTAAGTTAATGCAGACCGCACAAACGGTCAGAAGTACGAATTCCAACTTTACCGTCAAGATCAACGCAGACGTAGACTGTAGCTCATGCAACGTTATCTATGTAATCCAATGCAACACATGCCGGGCCCAATACGTGGGTCAGACAAAAACTTCTTTCCGAATTAGATTCAACAATCACCGATCGGATGTTACCAAGAAACCTAATCTTCCAGTCTCACGCCATTTCAAACAACTAGAACATTCAATCAACGAAGCCTCAGTTTTTATTCTCCAGTCAAACTTTATCTCCGACCGCTCCCAGGAACAACGGGAATCTTACCTAATTTACAAATTCCAATCGGCCATTGACGAGGACCCTGGCATGCTGTCAACAATAAGAAGTTTAACAACCTAGATAAGACCCTGTTGCCTTTTCTGGTTTCAGCCAGATCAAAATCCCCACTGACCCACAAGGACGGTGACCCCACTCCTGGACCTGACACAAAAGCGCTCTGGAATTTCCCCAATTGACAACCGCCAGGTGGCGGGAATTTCCCCCAACCGACCACGTCATTCTTAAGCCCCTTATCAGTCTTGTGGCCACATTTAGCTCTTTTGTCCCGAAGAAGGCAGAGCTTCCGCCGTAACGTAGACATCCTCCCTAACTTTTATAATTTTGAAGTTTTAATAAACCTCGTATTTGTTACTTCCCCTACTTTCGTCTTCTGTCTCCCATTTATTTCAACTATATATATATATATATATATACTTGGTGAATGGGGTTCGGACGACCGCGAATATATGTAGCTGAAATGAAAATTGAAACACCAACTACGAAGGTACGGGAAATAAGAAAAGAAGGGATAATGTATTTACATTTCAGATACTTGGAATGCTAAAAGGGTTCTCTACGTTACGGCGGAAGCTCCGCCTTCGTCAGGACAAAAATATGTCAGTGATACACAGAGCTTATAAAGGCTCGCATAGTGACGTCATCGGGAAAGGGAAAACCCCGCCACCTGGCGGTTGTCAATGGGTCACGTTCGAGAATGTTGACTTGTCGGGTTCAAGTGTGATGTCATCATCCTTGGGGGAGTGGCTTTGTCCAGGTTGCGCCACCCATCCGGCTGGAAAGGAATTGAAAAAAAAAGTGCCTTATCTACGAGGTTAGACTTCTTATTGTTGATAGCATGCTGGGGTCTTCGTTAATGGTCGATTGGAATTTGTAGATTAGGTAGGATTCGCGTTGCTCTCGGGAGCGGTCAGAGTTGAAGTTTGACTGGAGAATAAAGATTGATACATCGTTAATAGAATGACCTGGCTGCTTGAAATGGCGGGAAACTGGAAGATTAGATTTTTTGGTGACATCTGATCGGTGGTTGTTGAATCTGACTCTGAAAGAAGTTTGTGTCTGACCCCCATATTGTGTTTGACATGCGTTACATTGGATTGCATAGATGACGTTCGAGGAATTGCAGTCTAGGTCTGCAATGATCTTGGCGGTAAAATTTGTTATTATTTTTAGTTATTAGTTATTATTATTAGTTAAAATTAGTAAAATTAGTTTGTACTTTTGACTTCCTACGTGGTCTGCATTACTTTGCAAATCTGACAACGTCGGCCATTACATGGGTGACAACCAATCGAAGGGTTTATCGTACTGTTTACTTTGGAGCGGACTAAGTTATCCTGCAGATTACGTGTACGTCTGTAACCGACACGTGGTGGTTCGGGAAAAATTTCCTTAGTGCGTTCGGACTGGAGGAGGATACTATGGTGGCGATTAAGTATGCCGTTAATGTTTGGGATATTTCCGGTGAATGTTACAGTTAAGTTTACCAAATTGGTTTTCGAGTTATTTTTCTTTTTTTCAAACAAGCTAATGCGATCCACTTTGCGAGCCCTGTTGAGAGCATCTTGCATCAGGTTCACACATTGACGATCAACGAAAGTTTGTTGCAGTTGTTCTAAATTTTTTTCCAGATCGCCATCATTTGAGCAGATTTTCCTGTATCTAAGTGCTTGACTATAGGGGATGGCCAGTTTCGTGTGGCGCGGATGGCAGCTTTGAAATGATAAGTATTGTTGAGAATCGGTTGGGCTTACGGAACAGATCAGTTGTTAAACCACCATTAGTGAATTTAACCTGAACATCTAGGAAGTTAACAATGGTGGCTGAATAAGAATGAGTGAAGTTAATGGAGGGGTGAAAGTTGTTGAAGTTGCGCATAAAAGTCATGTCTGGTGAAGAGGTCATAGACTATGACCTCTTCACCAGGCATGACTCAACCACTTCCTTGTACTTGACCTGCTGACGGCCGCCAGGTGGCGGGACCCCCCGATTGTGACGTCATTGTAGCACTGTATAAAACTCCAAGTGTCATTTGTCATTCTTCAGTCCTGACGAAGGCGGAGCTTCCGCCGCAACGTTGACTTCCCCCTTAACTTTCCACTAGTAAATAAATAACCCCCCTTTTTCTACTTCCTACATCTTCGTTGTCTGCCTCATATTTTGTTAGTACCTATTTAATTTCGCGGTCGCCCGAACCCCTTTCTTCCAGGTACGGGGATCGATGCCCCGCACCTCCACCAGTTATGTCGGGGATTAAGAGGGAGCAACTCAGCGGGACAACCGAGAGGTTTATTCTGACCAGCAAGAAGAAGCAGGCACGCGCGATCATTCAGATGCGAGCACGATCAGGGCATCGTCTTCATTATCTTCACGACAATATATATATATATATATATATATATATATATACCGGGTGTTTCAGTTAAATCCCCGGGCTAAATAATTCGCGAACGGGTGCAGCAATCCACGAACTTTCTTTTTTACAAGTATCTGTCCGATACCACCTACAAGCTGCACACCGTGTGAATGAGTGGGAGGCGCTCATTATTAAAATAAAAATGCAAATGAGTTTCGTCAAAAAGCGTATCTTCTAAAGCAGGGCGCTGTCGGCATTAAAATGGGTACTACCCCTTTTGGGACCTTCAGTGGACACCTTTTAGAGAAAAATCTGCCACCGAAGCGGGTCATTTGTTGCAGTAATTAATTGGTTTCGGTTTACGTATTTTTGTCGCGGCTGGTCGCGGCGAAGCGCAAAAGGGCGTATTTCATTGGTGTAATTCATTGGTGTAATTCATTAATGTAAGGACGTAATTTAGCGATGGATAAGGGAGTGAAAGAGCGTCCTTTTGCGCTTCGCCGCGACCAGCCGCGACAAAAATACGTAAACCGAAACCAATTAATTACTGCAACAAATGACCCGCTTCGGTGGCAAATTTTTCTCTAAAAGGTGTCCACTGAAGGTCCCAAAAGGGGTAGTACCCATTTTAATGCCGACAGCGCCCTGCTTTAGAAGATACGCTTTTTGACGAAACTCATTTGCATTTTTATTTTAATAATGAGCGCCTCCCACTCATTCACACGGTGTGCAGCTTGTAGGTGGTATCGGACAGATACTTGTAAAAAAGAACGTTCGTGGATTGGTGCACCTGTTCGCGAATTATTTAGCTCGGGGATTTAACTGAAACACACGGTATATATTTATACTCGATTTCAAACACGTCTCGCGTCATTTACTTATTTTTTAATGGCTTTTTTCCCTCTTTATAATTCACTGGCTTGCACTGTGGCATTGAGGAGTGCTCAGTCACCCTCCCAGGTGTATATTGCTCGCCGAGTGACCGCTGGTTTGCCAATTCCAAACGATGCGCAGCTACCCAGAGCCGACGAGCCGCAAACACGGCGAAACACGTGCCCTCTGGTGCTGTCGCATCGTTCCATGAGTATCTGTTTCACTGCGTGCAAGCATAGAAGCCATCTTAATATGTAATTTTGAATAACAAACACGTCTAGTGTCATCTACTTGTTTATTTTATGGCTTTTTTTCCTGCATTGTAATTCATTGGCTTGCACTGTGGCATTGAGGAGTGTTCAGTCACCCTCCCATGTGTATATTGCTCGCTGAGTGTCCCCTGGTTTGCCAATTCCGAACGATGCGCAGCCAGGCCTCCACAGCTTCCCGCATTCGCGGCAGTAGAAAAATAAAATCACGTCATAGTCACGTGGTATTACATCGTCAGGCACCATGACTGATGCCCATTGGCTGAAGGAGGTTGCGCGCTCCGAGATTGGTTGACAAAGTTTCGAAATATCTGACAACTCACTTTTCGCGGGCAGTCTGGGCAGTCGGCCAGGCGGGCAGCTCCAAGCAAGGTCGCTGTGTCTCCGCGGCTCGCCGATGTCGGTTGACGACAACGACCAAAGAGGAAGTGTATTCGAGGGTTTGTTCGTGAGTTATAGTGACTCTGGCCATGTACTGATCTCCGAAAAAGTATCAACCTACGGACATTCTAGCCGGGTCGGAACTGGAATGCTTGGTGAGCTGACGCCTGAGGAACACTTTCGAGCGCTGTCGCATTTTCCAATACAGTGACTAAGAAGAGAGGGTTCGTAACGACAAAAGTATTTCCCGTGACTGTGTGACCTTCGGTGCATCGCCAGTATGAGAAGATGATGATCATCTATGAAATGCACGCACTCGTGGACTTCGCTCGCCTCCAGAAGTAGACTGTGTGTGTGCTTTGCAAGTTCGAACTTGGTTTGGTTGCAGTCTATTCAACGAACGAAACATCCTGTACGCACGGTAAATAGATGAGTCACACATTTGAGTCTAAGCATTGCATCAATAAATATGTATTTAGCCTATCAATAATGTCTTAGCTTTTTTTTGAATAACAAGCGCCAGGTATAAAAATCAGTAGAAGTCAATGCCAGGGCCGGCCGAAAGGCAAGCCAAACGGAGAGGTTGCTGATTGGCTGGCTGCTAGGCATCACGACGAACTTTCATTGGTCGTATGTCCAGTGTTGCCTGACTTATCTCAAACTATGGGCTCTATGGGGAGCTGTGGGCGCCTGGCGCAACTACCCAGGGCTGACGAGCCGCAAACACGGCGAAACACGTGTCCTCTGGTGCTGTCGCATCGTTCCATGAGTATATATATATATATATATATATATATATATATAATAAAATACGGCCAGTGTGATTCATTAAAGGTACTGTAAAGCAGCAGGCAAGCTGTTAATATTGGCAGCAGCATTTGAAAGCTTATTCCGAAAGAAACCCGCACTGCGAACGATCAACGCTTGGTCGTCGTCGAGCACCAGTGTTACGTGTCCCCCAATCCTCTATCGGCTAAGTCATGGGCTAAGCAGCCGGCTTCATGAACTGCCTTTGAAAGGTTTGTTCGAACGAGATAGTTCCAGACATATATTCCCTCAAAATGCAATAACATTGGTACAGCTCGAAGCAGAGTTAATTTGGACCACCTCCGACCTGCGGAGCGGAAAGAGAGTCACCCTAGGTGGGCATTTTTCTGCGTCCTCAGTCATTTTCACGTCACGAAGCACAGACTTAATGGCCCCATTCACCCTCACTAAATTTTCCTCACCAGTAACTAAACCTCAATCGCCCTCGCCCTCAAATTGCATCTTAAATTTTGGCGTCACAAACCTCACCTCAGCGCATCGAGATCCCGAGAGGCCTCACCATCCTCATCCTGACATGCCTTCACTTCATGCGGCTATTCACAACCCTTATGACCGCACGTATCTTCACCTCATGAGGTTCCTCAACCTCACCTCATGAGGGGCCTCATGTCCTCACGGCACATCATGTACTTTCGCCTCGTGAGGACCCACATGGCCTCACGACCCCTCATCCTCACAAGCTCTCGCCTCCTGAATACCCTTGTGGCGGCCCGTGGAAGACGACGACGACGCGCCTCTGCTTCCGCGTGCTACTGCGCCTGGCAGCCAGTTCTACCGGCACCGTCCTAGTGTGAGGCCTCATCCATCTGCCCGCTGGGACATTCCACCATCGCCGGTCAGTACTCATGTAGAGGAACAACACATCCTCTACACCCTCATGGCCTGACGTATCTTGGTGTCACTAGGAGGCACATGAGCCTCAAAAGAACATTCCGTCATGTTCACATGACACGTCGGCGTTGAACTACTGCGCCTGTAGTTGGTACTAATGATACTGCGCCGCATTAAACTGTTTATAGGGTTTCGTGCTGTGCTTGGATAAATTTGGTAACAGTTGTTACTGTCACAGTGAGGTTTAACGTTAGCTGTTGGCATCAGCAAATGGGAGCTCGAACACATCACCTCATCCGTCAGGGCCCTCACGAAAGGCCCTCACGACCTCATTCGTGATGTTCCTCACGGAAGGCCTCAGGGCCTCATCTGTGAGGTTCCTCACGAAAGGCTTCACGATCTGCATCTGTGAGGTTCCTCACAAAAGGCCTCACGACCTCATCTGTGAGGTTCCTCACGAAAGGCGTCACGGCCTCCTCCGTGAGGTTACAAAGGGACTCACGGCCTCACCACGACGGGCCTCATGAGGCCCTCACGGAGGGCCTCATGAGGGACAATGCCTCGCGACTGTCCTCATGAGGAACATTCAGCGTGGCTCTGGCCTCACTCACCCTCACCTTACCGTCGTGAGGTGATGGATCGGCTGCAGATCACGGGCGCCTTTAAGGTCGCGCGTGCAACGAGGACCTGTCCCATTGCGTTCGCCCAGCACGCTTTCGTATACGGAGCAATACATTGGACGCCACCGATGTGCGTACGACGACGAAGGCGGGACGATTTTGTCAGATGGAACAAGTAAACCCTTCATGGCACACTTAGTGCAGGAGACGCTAGGGGGTTATGGCTGGACCAATACATGGCGGTCATCGCCGGGTGCACACGGAACACCGAAACCGAAAACTATGAAAACGGTCGAGCTTCGTCGGACTGCATCCTTGATATTCTTCTGTAGCACAGAGTCTCGTTAAAGCAGATGGTCGACTTACAGTGCGCCTCCATGTGTCACTATGGAGGCCCAAAGCAGGCTATGGACGTGAAAAGTCGTGGAATATAACAGTTGCCGACGGTGCCCACTCATAGTTGGGGATGTGTCAATAGTTAGTGCAGCCGTTAACTAACTTTCAGGGTTAATCCTCATAATCAGGGAAAATAGGTTGACCGCGCAATTGCAAAGTCGTAGAGCACAACCCGGATGAGTATAGCCTGCTAGAGTTGAAACCGCAGTGCTTTTCTGTGCCCTAGTGACGCACACATAAGTGGGATGATGATGTGGTGGATCATTCCCCGCCATTATGGCGGTACACTGCCCCATTGCACTTGTGGAAGGGATGAGAAAGTGATGATGATGGAAAGGCGCCCTATTAGAGTTCGTCCATTAGTCAGCACCAGCTCGTATGCCTTGCATCAGATGTGAGGGGTCCCACCATGGCCCGAGAATTTTGGCGAACTGAGCTCTGATACCTGAGACGAGGTAACGGCAATCCCTCCCCCTCTCCCAGACAAGATGATGGAGACACGCCAGGGGTGCACTTGTGCGCGCCCGCAGCAGTTCCATCTGTGTCCTCGTTTCCCCATTATCTTGTCCCGGGGGCATCGCCGTTACCTCGTCTCAGTCTACACTGGCCCCATGATGCAGTCTCAATGGCAACGTGACATCACCCCCCACTCTCTGCTTTACTCCGTTGACCCCACATTGTCCCTTACTCTCCCCCGCCGAATGTCGCGTTCCTTTACCACACTCTTCCACCGCATGAGACTTAATGTGGTTTTTACACCGGCTTTCCAACACCTCCTCGGTGTCGGTGCGTCCAGCCTCTGTTCCATGTCTGGTATGGCCGGTGACCTCCATCACGTCCTCCTGGTCTGCGGACAGCACGATCGCGAGCGCGGTCTTACGGAAACTGCTCTCCACCGCGTCGACCAACTCGGGTTCCACTTAGCCAAAATTCTCGGACCATGGTCGGACCCCTCACATCTGATGCAAGGCCGACGAGCTGTTGCTGAGTTCCTCTCCAGCACTGGACTAATTGAGGAACTCTAATAGGACACATTTCCATCGTCATCACTTTCTCATCCCTTCCACAAGCGGAATGAGGCAGTGTACCGCCATAACGGCGGAGAATGACCCACCACATCATCATCCCATTTACGTGTGTGTGTGTCTGCCCTAGTGAAAAATACGCCAAAGTGCGCTATTTTCGCTCGTTGCGCGAGTTCTGCGGGCGCTTTTTCATACAGCTCTCTTTCCTCAAATTGAGTCAGGCTATTCCTCAAAGCAAGGGGCACCCCAGCTTCCGTTGTCTCCTCATCCATCAGTACCATTATTTTTGTTTCGTTAGAACCTGGTAAAACGTGCACACAAAACGAGTAGCGGAATCGGTGATTTTATTTTTGCTGTGTGGTTTTTCGAAGTTCTAGATTGTGAGTTTTATTGCCTGACATTTATCGGATGAAATCGCGAGCTGTCTTGTGTGGGGGGGGGGGGGGTAGCACATCAAACCAGATAGTACTATGATGATAGTGCAGATTGGCGGTATCACTATTCCCTCTCACACTCATTCCTTGGGACAAAGCGGTGTGCTACATGCTTCGAGGAAAAGCCTGATGTCATATGAGAAATGGTGAGATGGGAAGAGGAGAAAGTGGCCGCAAAACCCGCGTAGCTCGAATATGTTGTATTTTCGCACATTTTTCACTAGAGCTCAGAAAAGAGCTGCGGTTTCGATCCATGCGGGGTAGACTCCTCGGGGCTGCGTTCTACAACTTTGCAATTACGCGGACAACCTATGTTCACTAATCATGAAGACTAATTAAGAAAGTTCATGGACGGCTGCGCTAATTACTGATACACCACTTTTGAGTAGGTATTTCAAGTAGAGACTGTTCTTCTGGGCAGAAGAAGAACACCAGAAGAACAGTCTCTCTTCGAAATATTGGCGGCCCTCGTCCTGAGACAATTCCCTTCATAAATACTCACGATGCTCTTTTAGGTGCCCTCTGTTTTCGCAAGTTATGTGCCGTGTTTTGTGGCACCAGTATACTAGAAAAATGTTTGAAGACAGACCAAAAGCCGGGAGAGGTCACGACGAAAAAAGATTAAACACCGGCTTAGTAGTATATAGTCAGCTCAAGAAGCCGGCAAGTCACACAGTCATCTGGACGCCATTAATTAGCAATTAGAGCTAATTGGGACCTCCCACAGTAATCAGAACCCTCCAGGGAGTCATTACACTAATTGGGGAGCATCTAGGAAGTGTCCAGACCACTGTGTGAGTTGCCGGCTACTTGAGCTGATCAAAAATAGGTAGAAAATAAAATAAAAAGATAGAAATAGAGTGGAGAGAAGGAGTTTAGTTGAAGATCAACGACGTCATCTTGAAGAAAGCGGTCCGGAACGGCCGCTGACCGTCGCTGGGCGATGGAGCACAGAGGCAGGTTGCAAAGATTCGCAAAAAGAAGGTCTTTGGAGGAGGCTTGAAGGTTAGGACCAGAGGTAGATCTCCCGTCAGTAGCCATTCGTAATCTGCAACGAAAGGAGTGTGAGAAACGCGTGTTTTTATATCTCAAACACACACGTACAATCTTCTTCAGTCACAGAGTGACACTGATGGTCCATCTTCTCCATCTTCCTTCAATAGTCGAAGTCCTTCGCAACGTACATCGAACGGTACCGTCCGACAGCCGAGAAACGGGCGAATCAATCGGTCCGTCCAATGCTTTTGCTCTGAAAAAATGTGCACGATTATAGAACGTATTAAAAAATAACGAGGAAGCGTACCTTTGGACCACAATCCACCGCAATTGGTGCAGAAGAAGCGGGCGCTGCCAATCTCCCGAAATATGTGAGGCGGGAAAAAAACGACTTCACGCGCAGCAAAAGTGTTTTACACTGAAAACGGAACTCTTCAAACATTTCGACGATGATGACGTCATGGGTATTACTTACGAGGATCTACCAAGCTGATCATGATGGTACGAGAATGACGATCGAACGTTCGCTTCGTCATTTATAGTAAAGCTTTTCCTCTCACTCTCTATGATGTCATTGAACGTGTTTGAACATGTTAAGACGTGTTTGAACATGTTTGGACGTGTTCAGACACGGGCGACGAACCGTCGAAGTCGCCCCTGGACACACTCGTTCCTCTCTCTCTCTATGACGTCATTGAACGTGTCTGAACATGTTTGGACGTGTTTGAACATGTTGTGACGTGTGTAGACACGAACCCCGCAATACGAAAAACGTCACGCAGTACGAATTAGACTAGTGGTTAGTGTGTCGCGTCCAGTGTAGGAGGTTCCTGGGTTCGAATCCCACACTGGGTCTCCTCGTCGTCATATACAAGTCGTCCCAGAGTGTTAGTTAGACATTAGTGTAGTGCTTTATTCAACGTCGATGGTGTCATTGTTATATGCGACATTGCAAAAAGGCGCGAAAGACGGAAGGCGGGGTGGTCAAAGTACAGACGACAGCGTTGCAATGCGAGGAGGAGGAGAGCGGTGTAGCGACTATAAAAGGTGCGCTGGTTCTACGACGATTGATCGAAAGCCCACGAGGGGCACCCATCCACGACACGAGGCGTGTCGTGGACCAAAATGTAAGTCGACAGTCTCTGCTGTGAGAGTGTATTCTATGTATTACATTGGTTTTTCAGGAACCAATAGCCGCTGTCACCGCATGACACTGAACACAGGGACTCATCCCATCCTCTCTCATCATCATCAATCTCAAGCGTTCCTCAACTCAAGGGAAAAGTGAGCATTGTTTCGTGAGAGGAAATCTCGTACTGATTTTGTTTGACCGCAGTGCCACGCTGTCTCGTATGTCAGTACGACCCCATTGATGCCATGCTCGTGGCCGTAGAAAGAAAGCACGAAGCTAGAATAGAGAATCTCGGTAATAGCCCAGTCGTCCTTTCAGATGACGACGACAGAGTCAGTAGTCCGCCTTTCGTAATACCTGAAACGGACGACGAACCCCTAGATGGACATGACAATGCAGACGAATTGCTCATGTGGGAAGGGGATCAGTCGTATGCAGATTTCATTCCTCTGTCTGGTAGGGTTCGACATGAATCACCAGATGGAAGCCCAGAATTTCAAAACGAAGCTGAGCCTGTCCAGGGTCGTAGAATCGTTGAATTGCGAGAACACGTCGTAGAGAATCATCCCTCTGTCACGGAGAGACGATTCCTTCCTTTTTTTGTCACAGATGAGGCATTTGACGGAACGGCTACTAGGTACACGCTTCTCTGTTCCCCACACGACGACAACGTTGACGATTTGCGACTTTATCTACCGAGCATAGCTCCAGTAATCACGCGCGTCCTCGAAGCTTATCTCATGCCTTTCAGATTTTGTCTGTGCTCGAAGGCGCTCATGATTAAGGACGGAGCCGACGGGTTGACTTCTCATCTCCTCCACATGAACCTTCACTTGAGAGTGGTGCATAACCGCCAAGAAATCGAAGGCGCGATAAATGCTGCCATCGCAGAGTCCTCGCAACACGTAGAAGACTATGCGACAGAAGGGTCTGGTTTCACCTCGAACGACGTCCAATGTGTCGACTTAAAACTAACGCGCTTAAAACCGAAGCGGATTGGGTGCACGATCGAGCTTCCCGAAATGTTGAAGAGAAAAACAAAGACTCTCACAAACGTCAAACTCCCACCGAATCACGAAAACGAGTGTTTCAAGTATAGCGTGCTGTCACTCTTGCATCCGTTGAGGAACAAACCAAACGATTATGTCAGATACCACAAATACATGAATCCTTCGAATCCGGAGACGCGCGTAACGTACTGGCCGCCCTGCTTCCCAGTCACTTACGAAGACATTACCCTGTGGGAGAGAAAAAACAAAATCTCCGTGTACATCTACGTGTTCGACGAGCAGACGAATTCGATATCTACCGGGCGGATTCTCTGCACGCTCTATCAGGATAAAGTCCATCTGCTCGAGGTTAGGGGGCATTTCTATGGAATCAGAAAATTTAGAACTTTCACGGGGCGAGGTGACTATTTTTATTGCGAGAAATGCACGAGCGGTTATAGGACGAGGGGGGCGTTGGAGCAGCACGAACGTCTGTGTCGAGACGTAAACGAAGTGATTCTAGAAATGCCAAAAGCGGGGGAGAGCGTCTCCTTCAACAAGATACAGTACATGCATCCCTACCCTTATTTCGCGGTATTGGACACGGAAAGCATACTGGAAAAGGATGCACTCGTTAAGGACGCCTCGAGTGTGCACAGGATGAGCTCGTATAGCATCGTGCTAGTGAGAAGTTGTGATGGGAAAATAATGGGCGTAGATGGCTATTTGGGACCTAACGCGGCAGAAAACTGCCTGCTCGCACTGAAGGGATTGAGTGAACAAATCGATAGGCTGAACCGTCTTCCCTCACCGTTGGTCATGAGTGTGGTAGACCTTGTTCGACACGAGTGCGCGACGCACTGCGAATTTTGCGGGTGCGAATTTAACCGACATACGCGGAAGGTGTCGCATCACGACCACACCCGTTTCGTAGACCCCGGTTCCTCGAATTTTGTTGCGACGCTGTGTGATACGTGTAACCTTACGTGTCGTAACACCAAAGAACTCGTCGTGTGCGTGCACAACCTGCAATACGATTTGAGCTCCCTTCTCCACCACATGCACGTTCTAAATATGGGAGAACCGTGGATCTTAGCGTCTACCACAGAAAAAATACGAGGCTTCAATATTGGCGAGCTCCATTTCCGCGATACCACGCAGTTTTTCAACCTCTCGTTGTCTAACCTGGTAGAAACGCTCCTCTCCAGCGGTGGCTAGAGTGCGTTTCATTGTACCCGACAAATGTTTGGTGACCGTTTCCGGCGCCTCCTCAGGAAGGGCATTTACCCGTACACCTTCATCGACAGTTTCGAAGCGTACAATTTGCCCGCACTACCGCCAAAGGAATTTTCAAAAGTGACCTGAACGACCAAGAGATCACGGACGAGGACTATCAGTACGCCCTCGATATTTTCGAATTGTTCGAATGTAAGACCTCGGTGGTTACACGCGTCTCTACGTCACGCTCGACACCTGTCAGCTGTGCGACATCGTGCTGTATTTCAGAAAGATTGCGCTAGAGACGGATGGGTTAGATATCTTACGCACCGTGTCCCTCTCCAGTTACGCGTGGAGTAGTGCTTTGAAGCTCACCAATGTCAAACTCGAGCTCATAAGCGACCAAGAGATGTACGAAACGATCGAGAAGGGAATCAGGGGAGGCATTTGTAACAGCTTCCACAGATACTGTTGGGCTAATCACGAGGGGTGCGACGATTACGACCCCCAGAAAGAAAATACTTTTATCCAGTATCTCGACGTCAACAGTTTATACCCGTACGCGATGACTTTCTATCTCCCGACAGGTGCTTTTGAATGGGCCGATCCTTCGAGGTGGAGCGAGATCGATTTTCTCAACATTCCTCATGATTCGGAAGTGGGTTACGTCTACGTAGTAGACTTGTCGTATCCCGAAGAACTGCACGGGCTCACCAGCGATTTTCCGAGTGGCGTATCTAGAGCTACCTGCGCCCATGGCAACATGGTTAACACGATGTCCTTGGGGATGCGTTTTCGTGTGGTCCGCACTAGGTTTCACACTACAACCTCTCTAATAGCGGGTGCTTTAGATCATTTATGAATGTGCCAGGTTGAGTGCATGACCTGGCACATTCACACCCGACCACATAATGGCGCCCCTGTTCACCTGGCGCCCATGGCACCTGTCCACACCTGCCACACCCTAGATACGCCACTGCAGGCACCCGAACACAGGTGCGTGGACGAGAACGAACTGTCCCCCTATCAGCAGCACTTGAAAGATGCGTTGGCGCTGAACACCCCTCCCACAAAAAAACTCTTGCTGACGTGTTACGACAAAGAACGCTACGTCGTCATTATGCATTGCTCGCACTGTACGTGAGGTTGGGCATGAAAATAAAACGTGTTCACAGCATCATCTCGTTCCGGCAAGACAACTTTTTGCGAACCTTCGTGCAGAGGAACGTCGCGTTGAGGAATGCCGCGTCCACGAAATTCGAGCGACTTCTGTACAAGACCATGTCGAACAGTACGTTCGGTAAGACGATACAAAATGTGAGACGCATGAAAAAGTATGCCCTAGCCTACGACAAAGAAACCGCGCTCCGAAAAGCTAGCTCCGTCGACTGCCAGCATTTTCTCATTCTGAGTGACAAGTGCATCTTATATGAGATGAAACAGCGTCGCATCAAATGCACACACCCCATTTACGTGGGCTTTGCCATTCTTGAGATATCCAAAGTCCGAATGTACAGCTTCATCTACGAGTCGCTCTTTTCTCGCATGACGTGCCCAGTGCAATTGATCTATAGCGATACGGACAGCATAATTTTTTCTCTCACGTGTGAAAGCCTGGAAGAGCAGCTGATGAAGATTGAGAATGAGTTAGATCTGTCTTCCTATCCACCGAACCACCCGCTTTTCAACGACGAGCACGCGAATCAGATGGGGTACTTCAAAGACGAGACGGGAGGTGGTGTTATTCAAGAAGTCGTAGCCATCCGAGCGAAAATGTACAGCATTCTCTTGGCTGGGACACCCAAACAGATCGCGAGAGCGAAAGGAGTTAAGAAAGACGTGGTGAGGAAACACTTATTGCACGAAGTGTACCGAGATTCTCTGTTCAATGAAAAGATGGTCTCTCAGAAGCAGTGCACCATCCAGAGTATAAAGCAAACGATGTACACCATTTCGAGACTCAAGAAGAGCTTGGTCCCCTACGACGACAAGCGCTATCTCGTGGATGCCGTACACTCCTTCCCTTATGGAAGCTGCGAATACGGTAAGCTTTCCTAGTGTTTTGACGCGTATATGATTACGATAGTGCTCTCTCTCTTTGTGCAGCAACGGAAAACCCGGAAGAGAGCCCGAGAGCGTCATCGTCAGGCATCGAGTAACCGCGAACAAAGAGCTGCACGCGCATGTAATCGAGAATAAAAGTTCTAGTCGAGACATGCTTCTCTCTTTCTCTCTCTCGCCCTCAGACAGGAGAAGCACGGGTCATCGTGGCAGTGTGGTAGCGGAATGGGTGTACAGAAAGAATGACCATTCCCTCATCGTGCTGGTACTGTGACCCGCGCAATGACGACGCTGCGATGAAGATTCCCCTTTTCTGGCACGTCTGATCATCTCGTAATGTTCGTTAGATCAGACAAGTTAGGGAGGGTGTAGGCACCTATCGACCGAGTCCTTTGTATGTATTCAATAAACATGTTTCAGTGAAAGCAAACACAGAGTCTCGTCAACATTATTCGGAATGTTTAATGCGTTGCATGTCAATAACTAAGCGGTATTTCAATAAATCAATGATAAAGTTCACGATGTAGACTGCTTGCAAATGTCGCTGCTTCCGCAGGGCGTGCTTAATATGAGCGATGGCACGAGCGAGAAGGTCCACGATGTCTGCAGCGATGTAGTTGAATTCTGCGTTGGCCAGACTCACAAATTCACTCATCAGTCCCAGGGGTCCGTCTGGAACCGTTATGCAGACGTTCTTGTAACGGGCGTAGAATCCGACGCACCATCTCCTGCAGCGGCCCCGGCGAGATCTCTCCTATATTGCCAAAGCCTACCATGTCTATCACGTAGCGAAAAGCAGTGATGACGAGCTCGTTGCGGGACTTTCGCTGTTGAAACATTCCTTCTCCACTTCTTCCCAAGAAGCGTGGGTGCGGGAACAATTTTGTAACGAGTGGTAGCTGAACATCTTCACGTAGTGATGACGCGAGCGCGGTGCGCGCTGCCTTTATACAGATAAACGCGCGCGCGCAAAGAAACGAGAGTGAAACCGAAACTCAGAAGCCACCCGTCGCCGCTAGGAGCGCGCGCGCTGCGGAGAGCCGAAACCGAAAACACCCGCGGGCGGCGCAGAGGGCGCTAGGAGCGCGCGCGCGCATGCGCGGACGGGTGGAGCAGAGGGCGCGCGCGCATCCATAGCTGCCGCTGCGCGTCGCCTCAGTCAGTTTTTCTCTGGCTGTCGCGGAAAGCAGACGTGCGCTCCCCGCGCTCGCTCAGTTTCTGGCTGGCTGTCGTACAGAGCAGACGTGTGTTCCCCGCGCTCGCTCAGTTTATGCCTGGAAGTCGCCGCGGGGGAAAAGGTGAGTGATTTGACGCGCTCCTTTCCTCGCATGTTTGCCGTGTTTAGCGGTGACCAACGAGTGATTTGACCGCGCTCGTGTTAAGCCTTTTCTCGCATGTTTAGACTTGTTTTGCGGTGAGCAAGCCTTTTGTTCGTGTTGACGCATGTTTAGCGATGTGTGCCCAGTGGTTCCCGCCTTGTGTTAGCTGCGTAGTGTTGTGACGTTGAGGTTAGGCCTAAGCGATCGCCCCCGTAAGCCTTTTTCCTCGTATGTTTGCCGTGTTTAGCGGTGACCAACGAGTGATTTGACCGCGCTCGTGTTAAGCCTTTTCTCGCATGTTTAGACTTGTTTTGCGGTGAGCAAGCCTGTTGACGCATGTTTAGCGATGTGTGCCCAGTGGTTCCCGCCTTGTGTTAGCTGCATAGTGTTGTGGTTAGGCCTAAGTGATCGCCCCCATGAGCCTTTTCCCCCGATGTGTGCCGTTTTCTCCGTGCTGTTTTAGCAGTAGCGGTTAGACCTTTTCTCTCGCATGCCTAGACTTGTTTAGCAGTGCTGTCATTTTTACCTGCCGCTAGTATCTTGTTCTCTGTCTTTCTCGTCTAGAGCTATGATGGTGGCGCCATCTGGTGTGATGCCTTGCAACTAAGTGGCCACCTGTCGTCGATGTCTGCAACTACCCGACGTCAACAAGCGCTGGTCACCCCGGAGCCGTTTCTTCGCCGCGGCATCGTTGATTTTCGAATAAATTGTTTCTCTCCACTCTATTTCTATCTTTTATTTTATTTTCTACGTACTTTTTTATTTTTTATCAGCCCAAGTAGCCGGCAACTCACACAGTGGTCTGGACGCGTCTTAGATGCTCCCCAATTAGTGTAATGACTCCCTGGAGGGTTCTGATTACTGTGGGGGGTCCAATTAGCTCTAATTGCTAATTAATGGCGTCCAGATGACTGTGTGACTTGCCTGGCTTCTTGAGCTGATAATATACTACTCGGCTTGACACAACAGGAAACAGAATTTACTTCTAACGTTTCGACGCCTATGTGGGTGTCCTCATCAGATAAGGCCAATAGCCGCATTGATTGGTATCAGGAGCCTCGAAACCTATTACATCCAGCACTGGTGGGCTGGATGTAATTGGGCATTGTTGTCTTTCACTCATCGACATCTTCAACATCCGAAGATCGTCCAGCTCTACATAAGTGAGCACTTGGTGCGCCGCCTAACACATCATATTTCCTCGGATATGCCCTCGACTGCAGTGTGTCGAGAGCAGGAGTGGGGACATATATAAGAAATGGCGGTGCTCCGACTCAATGCCCTACGATACACCGACTTACACGCTTTCTGACTTACCCTCATACGTCAAATAATGGTATATCCTATTTCTATTTTAACCATTTTAAACAACATGTGCGTCACTAGCAGACGTTGGAAACCATTCTAGCAAAGAGTGGTACGAAAGCTGGGACATGAAATGCAAATGTGACAGGACCGTTAAGAAACCACCTCTGGAGTACGAGTACAAGATATCATATGGACAGGTGTCTTTTCTTAGACGGTACAAATTTTTCATTAAAAACTATAAGGGCTATAGACATGCTGTTTTCCCTTCTATCATCTCTGGGCCGGCGGACGTTCTTGGCCATATGTTCCTCGACCGTCAAATCACTAATTGCCAAAAATCGTTAATTATCTTTTTAATTATAAAAGCTACGACGTTGTCCCAATAAGAACATCGGTTCCTTTCGGTGACCTGATATCGTAGCCGTTTTCAGAACAAAAATTCGTTCGGTAGATCGTCCGCAAAAAATTTGTGAAGGAACCCCATTTTTTCTTTATTTTGTTCATTGGGGGGGGGGGGCGCACCTTCGGAGACCCGTCTTTCCTTCACCCCCAGTAGGAGAGGGTGAAAGAGCACACTGTCGCCTCTTGCGTCCTGGAAAAATATTAACAGAAAATGCAGCACAAGATAAGCGCAGTTCTGATAGCGTCGCCCGATACATGTGTTTTTGTTTTGTTTCCGCGGGGGGTGGTTGTCACAAAACACGGCCACCGGTTTCACGTAAAGGGCGATAATTTACTTGGCATGACCGGAATTCAGGGACACCTCCTCTGATGCAGGTCCTGCCTGATAGCAGAAGAACATGTAAGAAAGCCAACTTGAAAGAAAAGTATGATGCGAGGAGGACGGAAGGCGTGGGCAGACGAGGAAGGGAGCTTGTACATCAGATCTCGCGCGCGGAGCTCGGCACTGGTAGCGAAGACAAGCGAAAATAGCAAATCAGACCCATCGGCAAGACCACCAGCAAGAGGCGCGCGCGACCCTGGGTGTTGACAGTAGAGGTACGGTCATAAACAGAAAAACTTTACAACATGGGCGTGGCTTGTGTGTGTACTAATAGGTTATTCATAATTTCAATGCAGAAAAAAAAAACTCCGTCGCCCCGCTCGTGCACATATACGAAATCATCTACCACCCGAGTACATTTCCGTGTCCTGCTCCCTTTGCTCATGTACCACAGCGGGCGTGTTTATCCGTGCATCTCTGCCGTGTGTCCGTGCATTGTAATATGGAGTTCGTACACTTTGGGGTTAAACGGGAAGCGATGTTCACATCTCGGAGCTGCAGACCAAGAACCACTTGTGTGAACAGATAAATACAATGCATCCCCTGTTGCTGGCCCCGCGAAAAAAAAATCGTCATGGGACGAGCGGCCATGATAGCGTGAGTGTTAGCATGGTGTTAGTAGGAATCAGCTGTGCACCAACGATGCCATGTGTCGTTGCAATTTACCTATAATAGCCACTCACTGAATAAATGTAAACGTCTAATCACTGGGGGTACATGTAGCTCTAGGAGAGAAATGGAACTTAAGTGAATCTTCCTAATTTCTGTGTGGTCATCACGATGCCCTTCTGTCTGGAATTGTATAAATCTGTGATAACTCTATGTATTTCGAATTTATATGTTTAATTAAACCTCATGTGATTTATTTTTCTGTATTCTCGTCTGGTGTTGTTGATTGGGTGAGGGAAGGGTATACAACGCAAACAAAGTGCGCGAATGTAAACGTGCCATGGCTAATCATGCATATATATATTATATTCATAGTGCTGACGTCATCTCTGACGTCATATCTTTGCGATCGTAGTAGTCCGCTCAACGGATGGATGGCTCTGACCGTGTCTGTCATGGCGTCATTCTGAAGACACAGGGGCCTATGGGAGTTGCGCTGCCTGTTTAGATATACCTTGGCCCGGCTATCAGCAGCAATTCCAGCCCAGAATGAAAATGTGATGAATCAGCTCTGATAACTTTTGCCAAGCTTTTCTTTGCTGCGCTGCTGCCGAAGAATTCTGGGCTGCTGCTAGTAGCCTGTGGAACGGGGTGATTTCCACTCGTAAGGCTTGTCCTGATGATGATTTTCTGTTCTCTGTGGGGAATGGGGATACCCTCGACGATGAGAAATGTGTGTCCTGGGGAGACGTCTGAGGGAAATGTGCCGGCGTGTGTGTGACAGCGTCTGAGGGAAAACCCCGCAAAATTATCTTATATTATGATGAAAGGAAATTATACTCCATCAGCTACGAAAACCAATTTATTAACTTCACGCCACTTTGTTACTTGCGCCTAGTTGTTACTCCGTGATCTCTGTATCATACGCTTCAGTTAGTTGTTGGAGTTATCATGAGAAGATGTCAAGGTTGCGGAAACCTACGTCCCCGCAACCTCGGGGCGTCAGCCCGTCCGTTCCGTGCACGAAGGAACCAGCAGCACA
This sequence comes from Ornithodoros turicata, assembly GCF_037126465.1. Classification (NCBI taxonomy): domain Eukaryota; kingdom Metazoa; phylum Arthropoda; class Arachnida; order Ixodida; family Argasidae; genus Ornithodoros; species Ornithodoros turicata. Next base: position 6,452,103 of record NC_088210.1, read on the forward strand.
CAGAGAAATTCAATGCAACAACATGGTTTATTCACCTTCTCGGCCACAACGTGCACCGTGTCAGGGCAAGCATCTCCCGGAAAAGAGGTCCCTTCCCCTGTCGGAGCCTGCCTTTTATCTTCTTTGAAGCAACGCCCCTCTTATCGGTGGCCAAGGTTGAGACACTTGCTGAAGCGCCATCCAGTGTCTTGTGTAGAAAGCTTCGTGGTGCTCGACCACAATGCTTAATTCCAAATTTTGCGTGTTGCAGTCTTTTCCCGGCACCATCAAGAAGGCATGTCGGTTAGCAACACCCTCCCTTAGAAAAATAAAAATAAACAAACAAACAAGACTGCTTATTTTCAGAACATCTAGAGGTGGAAGCGGAGTCACAAAAAAGTGATTGGTAAACCAACACCTGCTAAATAATGTCGGGCATGCACGCTTACGACACCTATATGGAGGCCTGTCCTGCTTTGCGACCTGCTTCCAGCTTTCTTCTCGTTCGTTCTTTCATTTACTTCATGGCAACATCCACAATAATAACAGCAGGCCTTCCAGTGTGACGCAAGGTACAGGCCTTCTCCATATCCTGGAGGTGTTTTTCACATAGGTGCTATAGAATCAAAGAAAAAGGGAGAGATGCCTAAGCAGCACAATGTACTCGAGCGCAATAGGGGTGGACGGTATGTGTCTTATCAGTGTACTTAGTGCAGCCGTTGGTTATTTTTCTAATGAATCTTCATAATTCATAAAGACCAGTTGAGCTCGCAATTTCAAATTTGGAGAGCACAACACTGAGAAGTCTAGTCTGAGCAAGAATCGAAACAGTAGCACTTTTCTGTGCCCTTAAAAAAATGAGCGAGAATGCACTATCCTCGGGCGCTGCGCCATCAGGAACGACTGACTCGCCGAAGCTGGCGCTCGTTTTGTGAGAGCCTGTTTCCTCAAACGTCTAATGCACGGATCTGGCGTGAGGTGAAAGGCTTAAGTTCACCAGTAAGTCCCCTCAGCCCTTTTAAGACATTTGCGGTTGGAAATGCCTTTTGTAGCCTTCTCACAAGACCACCAGAAGCCGTATCTACGGAGGCATATCGGCTGTCAGAAGCGACTATTGCTGACCTTCCCGCAGATCCTATACCCTCAACCGATGTACCCATAAACACTAACTTTACGACAGAGAAGCCCACAGTGCGATATCTCGATCTCGGGGACATTCAGCTCCAGGACCTGATGGCATCTCTTATCAGGCAATCGCAAACCTGGGCCCTTCGTCTTTACTGGTCTTCCTGAAGCTTATCAACTCCTCCTGGAATAGTGGGTTGGTTCCGGATCCTTGGGAGGCCTCACAGGTCATCCCTGTAATGAAACCTGGCAAAACACCCCCGGGCCTTGGAATATTTTCGGCCTATCAGTTTGACAAGCTGTTTGTGCAAAGTCATGAAACGTCTTGTTCTAGCGCGCATGAATTGGTTCCTCGAGACCAACCACCTTCTACCGCAAGAAACGTCCGGCTTCCGTGCCTCACGTTGTACTATGGACAGCGTGCTTGACTTGGTGTCGTCCATAGAAGAGCTAGGAAGGCGCGGATCGTCGCCTCACGGTGGCTATGTTCCTCGATGTAAAACGAGCCTACGACACCGCCAGCCATGCGCATATAAAAGGAGCTATATATAAAGGAGCTGGGCGTTAAAGGTGGACCCTTTCATTGGATTATTGATTTCCTCCGGGGAAGATATGTGTTCATGCGCACAGAAGACAGGAAGACAGGACCACACTTCCTCACAGCCGATGTCCCCAAAGGAAGTGGGGGCTGCCCTTCCTTTGTGTTGCCACGCGGTGTGCGCGTAAGCTTGTGTGCTGCCGACATATGCTTGTGGTGCTCTGGGAAACAATGGCCGGCACTCCAGAGAAGATTGCAGGACGCTCTCGACAACACTGTTAACTTCCTCACTCAACGGGGGATGGATGTGTCGCCGTACAAGAGCGCTTCTTACCTTTCACACGAAAGCATTTATCGAAGTTTCAGCTGAGCCTGCACGGACGTCCTGACCTCTGTAGGGTTACTCACCATCGCTTCCTTGGATTCATATGCGACCATAATCTAGCCTGGAATGCAGAAGTCTTGAAAGAGCGCGCAGCAGAACGCATAAATATCCTGCGGTTTCTCTCAGGATCCCGATGGGGAAGTTCTTGCCGATCTATGGCCGGCCTACATTCTTCCCTTGTCCAACAGATGTTGACATATCATGCGCCTGTCTTTAACAGTATCAGCCCGACGTCTGAGTCAGCGCTTCAAGGTGTCCTGGCAAGGAGCGTGAAAGTGTGCCTAGGCGTTCCTAGAGCCAGATCGAATGTCACACCTTTGGCAGAAGCGCGGGAACCTCCTTTCTCAATACTTAGGATTCAGGAATCCCTTCGCCACTACACCCGCTTGGTAACGAGACATCGTCGTCACCCATTGGTTCGGTCCATCCTTAAGAGGAAATCATTGCATTGCATAAATCGTGCAATAATGGCGCACCGAGCTTTAATCCCGAAACACAAACACGTGTCGGACAACCACCCCATCTGGACTCTGCATCAGCCTGTTGTCTACCTTGAGGTCCCAGGCATTCTGAGAAAAAAATCGACACCTCCTTGCGTTTTGTACCAACACAGCCTTGCTCTTATTGACAGCTTCAGCGATAGAAAACAGCTTTACACGGATGGATCCACTCAGAACGCGGGAACTACGTGTGCTGCCGTCATGCCACAGGGATATGTCCAGCTGAGTGCTCGCTTGTCCCACCAGATGTCATCGACCTCTGCGGAGCTTCACGGCATTCTACTGGCGCTTCGTCACACTGATTCTTCTCCAACTGGCCTCTCGTGGGTTATATTCACTGAATCGCGGGCAAGCTTGCAGGGAATTCGCACTGCCTTCCTGCCAGGCCGCAGTCTAGCTCCTATTGCCCAGGACGTCATATGCGAGTATCACTCAGCTGTTTCAAGACGGCATGACATCATTATGCAATGGATACCAGCTCATGTAGGCATTCCCGGAAATGTAGCTGTGGATGCTTTGGCTGTAAGGACCACGACCATCTCTATAATACAGGACCATCACACTCGCACCTAGCCCCAGCGCCACTGATGTAGTTTCGCCAAGCGGCCGCCGCGCGTTTGTGGCGCTGAATACGGGACCCTCGGCAGACGACGCATGCTATGCGGATACCGTTGCTGCCGTCATTCGCGTTTGGTTTTTGCCATTTTTCACGCGGTGGACAGTGTTTGTCTCCAGTGCATGGTTTGTGCATGGTGCAGACGTGATGGTGTACTGCACCGTCCCACTTTGCAAGCCGAAGAAAGCAGTGTCGAACACAAGTATTTCATTCCACGAGTTCCGCTCAAATGCAGTCTTACTGGAGAAGTGGCTCGAAATATATCGCGGCGTCCTGACACAAGTAACTTCATTGCGAATGGCGATTGTTTCATTTCATATAGGGTGCACTTTTTGGATCACAGTGTGTACCATAAATAGTTTTATCTAATATAGCAGAGTTTCTTTTACGCATCTCTCTCTGAAAAAAAAAAAACGAATAATGAACCGTGGCCTCCGACCAGGGGTGGACATAAATGCACTTTTTGAGTATTTAAATATAAATACAAAATACTTTGTTGAAAGGGGTGTTTAAATACTCTTCATAAATACTTTTCGATAGGAGTATTTAAATATAAAATATACAGTATTTAAATGCCGTAACTAGTACCATAAATACTGTGATGAAGATGTCACCTGGAATTACAGAAATAACAATGAACATAAGTCAGCAAGGAAAAATAGCATTTATTTGTTAGATTATCACGGTAGTTTTAATATTAGAAGTTTTTGAGTGCATCACTTAGGATTCTTGCGTTCGGCCGTACAATCAGATTCGCAGCGGAGAACAGCATCTCCACTGGTGCCGATGAGCAAAGCCTTGCATTAAATTTGATGAAGATGCTTCGTACAACAAAGTAATCAGCCGCGACCATTGTCTGCAAACAGCGAAAAACTCTCCATCTAAAATCGTTTTTCGCCTGCATGCTAGCTCGAACTCTGCGTGTTCTCGGCATTTCAAGCCCGAAGACTTTAGCATCGGCGCAAAGCGCAAAATTCTCGGACGTGGCACCGTGGCTACGGTACCTACGTTTAGTGATCACGAAGTTTACACAGCCTTGCATCTCCTAGGAGTGCAAAACGAACACAAAAAAAGCACCAAAAGGTAGCGTCGCAGAAAAGCCACCTTCAAGAAAAAATCTCAGAGTGGCTTCTATCCGAACAGCATAATAAAGGTTAGCAGAGCATTGTAATGGCAAACCACAAAAGATGAAAAAAAAAGAGTAACAGTAAAATAAAAAGGGACCAATAAGCGTAGTAAATAAAATAATATCAATATAATAAATATAATAAATAATATAACAATAAATATAAATAATAATAACAAAAATAATAAAATAAACATAATAAAACTAAATACGTAGGAAAACAAAACAAGCAACTGCTGATTTAAAACTGAAGTGCTTGCTTATACAACAAATTCTGTTGGACGTCGTAACAGGTGTCAGTCATATCTTTGCCAGGAACAGTTTCTTCTTACGGTCGCATTTACCCATTCTCTGTAACTGCCCTGTACGTTAACACGGAACGCCTCTCACGTGAAACGTAAAGTCTGAACGCGCTTGCGTCTGGCAATCATAAACGCATGATAACTGGCCCAACACACAACGTGCTGCTGCCAAGTTTATGTGTACGATGTACGGCACATAGTGCGCGAGTTTCATAGTTTTACATGCCACCTACGCTTCAGAGCACAGCCTATTTCTGAGTATTTAGTTTCAGCAGAACTCTTAGCTCTACATGAACAGAGAACCTGCGACAATACAAAAACATGTACGCACGAAGAATTAACCACAAGGACCACTCATATTGCACACAGCTGAGCTACAACAAGCGCTCTTCTGGGTCCTGCAAGTGGCGCCCCTGGCGGGCGCTCCGCGCGGAAATATGGCACTTCCGCTCCTCGAGGCGCGGACGGAAGTCCCACAGGCGAACGGGCGAGTGTTATGGTCGTGTATTATAGAGATGGTCGTGGTAAGGACACACCTGAAAACGAGCAAGACCCCTGTATACTTCACGGCGTCGGACGCCAAGAGAATGCGTCGTAACATACGTCACGAAGCCTGCAGACGTACATGGTTGGTTGATGCGGAGTCCAGCTTGCTAGCCAGAGTTGATCCGAATTTATGCTTCTGGCTACCGCGTCGCACGCCACGGGCCATTGCATCAGTGGCGCACCGCCTCCGACTAGACGTCCCTCTTAGCCGTGCCCTGTCAAAAAACCAAGCGTAGTGCCGTTAAAAGCGACATGGGAATACCAAAAGTGGCAGGTATCGCTCCAGGCGCTCGTTATCGCCTTCTACCGCTACTCCTCCATCGACGCCGTCGCTAGCGCTCGGAATAGGGCCACTTTCCGACAAGTCACTGTTTCTCTTCACTTGGAAGTAGGGGGCGCTGTGAGAGAGAGCTTACCCTGCACACCGTTGAAGCTGCATGCTGACGAAATCGTTACAGCGGCTTATCACTTCTTTGGTCCGTGTATGACCCACATGGAATGAATAACCTTTTTCCCGAGATTTTTGTGACTCTCTCCTGCTTGATGACAATAGACACCTTGTGACTGGTCTTCCGCCTCGATGCCAATACACGCGTGAGATCCAATAACTTGCTACAGCAAGTCGGCCCCTGTGGCCGGCCTTCCATTTGATGCCAATACACTCTCTCTCTGATACCCAATAACTTGCCTTTAACGCAACAAACGCTCTAGTCTACAACCAAATAACTTTCCAAATTTGGATACGGCGGTGCCGGCTAGCCTTCGGTGGCCCCGACTGCGCGAGTTTAGGTCTGTTTCTGGTAGTTCGTACTGGACTGCGGGTGCTGATCGCCACGGAGCACGCCGTGCTCGGCCCAGCCGAGTGCTCCCGTCGCTGGTTTGCTCCACAAGATCAGGGTGAGTGGCACATTCTCTTCTAGCCAGTTTGCTAGACTTGTACTGTCCTCCGTCGCGACTCTCCCGTATATCATGGATTGTTGGCATGGTATGGCCCGTAGCAGCAATCTCCCTTAGGAGCGTTGTTATCCTGCGTTTCAGCATAGTGCTATACTAGTGTTCCTGCTCGTGTAAAGGAGCATACCTCCATAGGTAGCTCTCCTGCTTGATGGCAATATACCTATGAGTTCCAGGCAGTTTGCTAGACTTCCATGTATATCATCTCCCGTATATCATGGATTGTTCGCATAGTATATGGCACGCAAAAACAGTAATCTCCCTTAGGAGCGCCGTTGTCCTGCCTTTCAGCATAGTGCGCTTCTAGTGTAACGGAGCCTACCTCCATCAGCAGCTCTCGTGCTTGATAACATTACACGCATAAGTGCAAAGTGGCATCTAGCACGTACTTCAATCCCAGACCTGCCGTGAGCTCGTCTTCGGGTGTTGGCGTTGCGATGTTTGTAGACTAGTGCGTTTGTTAAAGGGAGCCAGCCAAGAGACATGGCTGGTCTTCCACCATGATGCCAATCAGGGGCGGATCCAGCCCCCCCCCCCAAACATACCCCTACCCCCCATTCCGGCAGATTTTCCTGCCGCACGCTCCGTTTTCTCGCCAAACTCGCGTGCGCCTTTCGCCCAAAGACTGCGCGAAGGGAATGACATATACTCGCCGACGTACACTTCATTGCCGAAAAAGGAGCGAAGACGCAGGTGGTGTGAGGAGGAATCACATTCGCCTCCTCTCAGCGCGCGGAACGCGCCGGCACTGCACAGTGGATAAAGTTCTGGTGTGAAATGAAAGCGCAGCAGCTCGCTGTCTTACATGGCGACCCCCCCCCCCCCGTCTTCTCTCGTTTTTTTAGTGCCCCCCCCCCCCCCCCCGAGGATCTTCCCTGGATCCGCCCCTGATGCCAATACATATAAGTGCAAGTGGTAGATCTCCTGCTTGATGACGATACACCTGTGTAAGTGCAACCCGTAATTACGACACTCACTGAATGAAATTTTCCCAAACAACTTGTAAAGTGTAAACTGTGGTGTGTAAAGATCGCTTCTCGGCGTTTTGGCTAAGATCAAAGTGTAGACATGCAGCACGCAACAGGATACCAGGGTGCAGCCCACGAGTTGGGACACGGCAAGGACCTGAAGATGGCGTCTCATCAACACAGGGACTGCTGAGAGACATGTTAGGATGTCTGAAGTTCCACAGGGACTGCTCAAGGCAGTTAGTAAAGATGTCAGGGGTGTTATCCCCTTCGGGCAGGGACGGTTCACACTTACGACGACTCCGACAAGCGCTGCAGAAGCGCTGTTCAAGTATGGGGTGCTGGATGTAGCTGGCAGAGAATACCAGCTCGTGCCTCTTGCCAGACAGTGCATGTCCTCCCCGTGGAAGTGCCGAACGAGGACCTTGCCGACGTAATGAAGATGTACGGGGAGGTCATATCGGCCTGGAGGGAGTATTTTCTTGAAGCTCCATCGGTAAAGAGAAAGGTAGCAGGAGGGTGATCATCGAAGTAAAGACTGACACTCCAAACTACGTCGAAGCCCGGGTTCAAGGTGATGTGCATTTAAGGGATGAAAAAGCCATGCTGGAGGGGTGGCATGGAGGGTCATTTTTCGTTCCACTGCAAGACGCCACAATGCAAGAGATGCGGGGACTTTGGCCATCTTGCCAAAAGCTGCGAGAGGACCACACTACCACCAGGTGCACGGTCTTCGCTTATGCCAGCGTGGTGACGTCAGTAGTGAACAACGCATATACCGGGGACTTCCAACCGGACGAGATGGAGGAGGATGGTGATCCTGAAACCACGTCTGCGACTCAGGGAACGGGGGGAGCCTTACTGCAGGTGACCGAGAAGGGATCGGTGACGGCGACGGTCGTCCAGGAGGAAGGAAATGCCTCAAGCGACCACGTACAGAGGCAACCACAAGATGCTCCTGAGATAGGACAGCAGATCCAAGGTGATTCGGAACCTGTGACAGAACCTGACAGGAATGGATGTTACGTCATCTTCCGGTGGGGCAAACGTACCGTAAACGTACCTGTGTACCGTCGAACTTCGTGAACCCGACTGATTTTCTTAATTGCCCCAGAAGTCCGATGCGAGCCTTACCTTCTTTTCTGGCAACCAGCTTTTGCTTTCGGTACTCAATCGGGTATTTTGGGGCACTTGTCCGTTGTTATGCAGGTGTGCATTTTTCTGCGCTCGTGATTTCAACGTTTTCAGAAAAGTTTTTACGGACGAAGGGATTCATCTCCAGCGATATGTGTGTCTCTGAAGACAAAAACTTCATATTTTCATGTGCCATTGTTGGCCTGTTTGCTGACTGAAGACAGGATTTGCTGACGATACCAGCGACCTTGAACGAGAGGAACGGGATAAATATTCCAAGGCACAGGACGCGGCACCAGCTGCAGTCTGAAGCACAATTTACTGGAAAAGATATGACCCAGAAGCAATCACAAGTTCGTAAAAAGCGAAAGATGCGCTTGCACGGTCATCAACTTGATGGTCCCTCAAGAGCACGCACGTATTCGTCTCGATCGCTGTCAGTTCCCCTGGTCAATGAACCCACGACAAGAGATAGGACCTTTGAACTAAGAAACGTACTCCGCTCTCTAAGCATCCCTGGTCTCCACCCCTCCACCCCTGGTCTCCATCCCTGTTCTCAACCCCTCCAAGGGTTGCCACCAGGCCGGTATTATACCGGCACGGCGGGTTATTTGGTCGCCCTGCCGGTAGGAAGGTGATACCGGCAGCCTTTTGCCGGTATTCGTGGCTCAGGACCTTTCATAGGGGCTTTTACGGGATTTTCACTACAGCTCGAATAAATCTGGACCACAGACCCAACTTCGCAGTCACCAGTCACTATTATTATTATCATTGTTGTTCATTAAGCGTTGTGTTCGGAGGGTACAAGAGCAGTGGTTGTGCAAAGCTGTTGGTGGTTCTGTCGAGCCAGCTAGAACTTAGGCGGTATACAATCATCATGAGATCTCCGGCTGCAAAGAAGGGTTTGTCTGCTCGATGAGTTATTCGAAGTAACTGGCAGTCCAATCCGGTTGCTCCAGTACGATCCAGTGTAGCGTTCATGCCTGTTCATAGCAATTTCTAGCATCAATGATCCAGCCACACACATGAACAATGTTTCCTCGGTCGTATCATCTTGAGTGAGCATGCTCGCTCTTTCTCTCTCCCTGTGTGATGTCGTCCACCCCGCACCCACTTTCCCTTTCCTGCGAGCCGTTCCTCCTTTATTCCACCTCCTCTCCCTCAGCCGGTATTTTTCACTACGATAGGTGGCAACCCTACTGGTCTCTCAGTTGAAGAAACAGAGAACAAGCTGTGCCATACTCAGCCTGTTTTACATTCGTTTCGATCAGTCTCTTTGAAGGTTCTAAGAACCCACAACTTGTGGTTGGACCAGTAAATGACTTTGTCTGGAGGTCAGTGCCCCGCTCGACAATAGCTCCTAACAGAACCGGACACGGTGAAGCTCAATAATTTCATCAATAATTACATCACAAATCTTTGTGCTAGACTTCGAGATTTATACGGGCAAGAACAGTGGATGGAGAATCAAAAAGAGAACGAACTCTTTGGGGTTATTGTCGAACTCCTTCCGGGGAAAACCAGGCTTTGCCGCGTCAATTGCTGGATAAAAAAAGTAGAGAACTCCGACTTTTCGTCCGTCGTACGACGGACATCATCAGTGCCAAATTGGATGAGAGATTATACAACTGGTCGCTATTTAAGGAGATGGGAGTATTGTTCGGGAAGGGGGCCCGGTTTTTGGTACACACCGAGGAGTCACCACGTATGTGCCACGACTCAAGAAGCTTCCTGGGTCCCCATCTTTGTTCGCGAGCCAAGGTCGCCGCGTTGTCGAAGTCGAAACAATGTCCTGTGTCCCAACAATGCTCTGTAAGCTCCGTCTTAAACCGTGTGGCGTGGGTCGCGCACTTTATGTCCCGTTTATGTTCTTTGAAACGAGTGTTCCGTTTTCTCCCTGTCTCGCCAATGTAGCTCGTGTCACTGTCTTTGCATTGTACTTTGTAGACTACTCCAGACTGGTCTTCCGGGGAGACGGGGTCCTTTGGTTTCGATATGACACTTCGAAGTTTAACATGCGGTTTGAACGTAGTCTTGATATCCAACGGAAGCAAAGCCCGGCGGATAGATTCAGAAACGCCTTTGACATAAGGGATGACAACGCGTGTCTGGCGGGTGCGGTTCCTGTCGCGCGGTCCAGGATGATAACTGTTCAGTTGAACTGTTCAGCTGTTCATTGAACAGTTATCATCCTGCACTGAGTTACAAGCTTGTGAGGACGCGACGATCGCCGATTATCTGGAGAAACGTGGCTACCCACGCAGGTGTATCGAGGACACTCGCAAGCGCATGCAAACATCTGGACCGCGCGACGGGAACCGCACCCGCCAGACACGCGTTGTCTGAATCTATCCGCTGGGCTTTGCTTCCGTTGGATATCAGGACTACGTTCAAACCTCTTTCGCTCCACTTCAAACCCCGGGAAGTTCAAACACGCCGTTAGGAACCATTTTCTTCATATGACATAAACCGTGTTTTGTTTGACAGTTTGTTTCTCGGCTACAAATGCTTTGTTCCTGTTTGTTTGTTTGTTTGTTTGTTTGTTTTCTCACATGTATGAACTTTCTCTTATCATCTGATTTTTTGCACTTGAGATTTTGTGCATTTCATATTGTGTCACCTTGTTTATTTTCTTTTTGGGTACAATTAGCTTATTTTATAGGTATTAACTCTCTTTTGCTGAATGACATATGTACTTACACTTTGCTTTCAGTTTTACTACTTTGTTATTACCACAATAACACGTATTTCCATTTTTCGTCTGCTGCTCAACCTCCACCTCCATCCTTTTTTTTTTTCTGAACAATCCTCACAAGACTCATGTAACATTGTTATATACCCATGTTTCTTCCTGGGCTGTTCGACAGGGCTTGCCCTCTCAGCCCAATTTTCTATGTACTTGTACCGTACCATTTCTAAGCAATAATAAATAAAAAAAAAATAAAAAAAAATAAAAACCGCATGCTAAACTTCGAAGTGTCATATCGAAACCGAAGGACCGCGTCCCCCCGGAAGACCAGTCTGGAGTAGTCTACAAAGTACGATGCAAAGACTGTGACACGTGCTACATTGGCGAGACAGGCAGAAAACGGAACACTCGTTTCAAAGGACATAAACGGGACATAAAGTGCGCGACCCACGCCACACGGTTTAAGACGGAGCTTACAGAGCATTGTTGGGACACGGGACATTGTTTCGACTTCGACAACGCGGTGATCTTCGCTCGCGAACAAAGATGGGGACCCAGGAAGCTTCTTGAGTCGTGGCACATACGTGGTGACCCCTCGGTTTGTAACAAAAACCGTGGCCCCCTTTCCGAACAATATTCCCATCTCCTTAAATAGCGACCGGTTGTATATCTCTGATCCAGTTGGGCACTGATGATGTCCGTCGCATGACGGACGAAACGTCTGAGTAAAACTTGTTATTTTGTTATGTTAAGTAGGAGTTCTCTAATTTTTTTGCCCAGTTAGGTCGTCTTCCGGCTTTTGAGGTATTTTTGTATTCAGTCTTGCTTCACGTACCCTGTATACAGGTTGTCCCAGCTAAATGTGCCCATATTTTTTTAAATATATCACTTTTTCCTATATCAAATCAATTGCAATACAGCATTGGCAGACTCCTAAGGCACTGTCTTAATTAACTTTAAATAATTAACTTTTTAATTATAAAAGCTTCGAAGTTGTTCCAATGAGAACATCTTGTCTCTTCGGTCACCAGATACCAAAGCCGTTTTCAGAACAAAAATCCGTTCGATAGATCGTCCGAAAAACATTTGTGAAGGAACACCTCGTTTTTTTTTCTTTTGTTCATTGTGCATCATCGATAAAGCGTCTTTCGTTCACCCACAGTGTGAGAGAGTGAAAGAGCACAGTGCCGCCTCATGCATCGAAGATTGGCTTTAACTTGCGCAAAGAAAAACAAAAACAAATGTATCGGGTGACTCCATCGGAGCTATCCTTATCTTGAGCTGCATTTTCTGTTTCCTTTTAATCTTTTTCCAGGACGCAAGAGGGGATAGTGTGCTCTTTCATCCTCTCGTGTTGAGGAATAAGGAAAGACGCGACTCTAGAGATGCGCAATGAATAAAACAAAGAAAGGAAGTTTTTTTTAAATGTCCTTTAAACATTGTCACATTTAGCTGGGACACCCTGTATATGACGGTAAGCACGCATGGCAGTTTTAACATATTCATTATTTTGCTATCAGAACGAGTTAACCTGTAAGGAGGCTACGGCCTTGCACAATGCTGCATGAGAACGAAAAATTTGGCGAGTTAGACAATAAAGGAAGTTTAAGCCACATGTCCGGAAGTAGCAGAGTGGCTACAGTGCTCGGTTCCTGTGTATTAGGTCCGGCAATCGAATCCCCTCCCGTCCACCACTTTACCGGCCTCGGTGGCTCAGTCGGCAGCGTGTTTGCCTTCTGATCGCGGGTTCGAACCCGGCCGAGGACGGCAGCAACTTGGTGGCAGGGTACAAGTCGCTTAGACACGTCGTCTTCCGCGAGGGACGTTAAGTACGGGGTGCCGTGTGGTGAGCTTTCATCGCTCGTTCGAGAACCCTCAACGTTAAAGAGTAATCCACAGACCGACCGCTGTGGCGTCGCTCATGATCTCAGTTGTCTCGCGACGTCAACCCCCCATTATTAATATTGTCGTCGTCGTCTGTTTCCAAAACAAGGCATTCCACGTGATTCTCCTCCTGCTACATTATTGGCTCAGAGTGCAACGTCTCGTTTCTCGTTGACGTCTTGACAGTCAACAAACCAAGCGTACTGTCGTTAAAAGCGACATGGGAATACCAAGGCTGCGTTCCAATACCTCGCGCCCGCGAAGCCGCCTGACTAGGCAGCTGAGTAGACCCCTTTGCTTGTCACTGTAGGCCTGTTCGGCTGGAGTTTCGGGGGGCGACGGCAGCGCTGCTTTTCTCCCCTGGTGAGCCAGTCTTGCAACTCTGCTAAGTACACCCGCATTCGCTTCGGCTACAGTCACACGTGTTGGTTCAAGTTTTTCGCTTAATCACTACCGTTCGTGTCACAAGCGTTCGTAGGATGAGCGAAAACGTTCCTCCGAGGAAAAAGAAGAAGACACAGCCAGTTTACTGTTGCGTTGTAAGCTGTACGAACAGTACACTCAACACAGTCGGCGCGTCACCCCCCGGCATTTTCCACCGATTCCCGGTCCTCAGATGTGACTCCAGAGGGCTCCATAACAGTTGCTGGGCACGCCGCCGTCTCTGCGCCACATTTCAAGGGTCCAGCTGATGATGAAGTATAGGTGTTATTGCATGAGGCAGCAAAGGGGAAAACAGAATATGTGTATATAAATGTAGGAGTGAAAGGATATACAGCGTAGAGAGACAGTATGGCAACATTTGTACAGATTGGAGACAAGTTACAGAAGAAAAGTTATGTAGTTATGTATTGGTAACTAGCACACAAGTACATCACATTCGGGGGAACTGCGTGGACTAAAACAAATGTATGTACATGCATATATGTATACAGGGTGTCCACGCTAACTGTGAACATATTTTTTTTAAATATGTATAACACTGTTTTCCAAGATGAAATCATTGCAATATAGCATATGCTGAATGGCACTCCCTAGCAGGGCATTAGCAAAGTCCAAAGGCAATGTCTTCATTAACTTTCATTGATTAAGTTTTTAATTATAAAAGCTACAAAGTTGTCCCAATGACAGGGTTCGAAAAAACCCGGGTTTTTTTAAAAAAGCCCGCCCCAGTGGGTTTTTTCGGGTTTTTCGGGTGGGTTTTTCGGGTGCTGGGATTTTTTTTTCGAACTGCTGCATATGACACGCAACAGCCGTTCTCCACCTATTTTTCATGTTTCTGGAAGAAATAATTGTTTGCCGCTGTAGAATTTACGGTAAAGGAATGTCCGAAGCAGTCGTCCCTTTTCCTTCTTTTCTTTTTTTCCCTTCGTTTCTGTATTTCACCCGCGTGTGGGCTTTATTGGGTTTTTCAGCCCGGGTGGACCCAAAAAAACCCGGGTGGGTTTTTTTAAACTGGGTCCATTCGGCGAACCCTGCCCAATGAGAACATCTGTTTCTTTCGGTCATCTGATATCGTAGCCGTTTTCAGCAGAAAAATCCGTTCGATAGATTGCCAGCAAAAAATTAGTGAAGCAACGCCTTTTTTTGGTTTATTCTGTTCATTGCGCATCTTCGGAGACGCGTATTTCCTTCATCCCCACCGGAAGAGTGGGAAGGAGCACAGTGCCGCCTCATGCGTCGAAGATGAGCTTTAACTTGCGGAAACAAAACAAAAACAAATGTATCGGGTGACTCTATCGGAACTGGCCTTATCTTGGGTTGCATTTTCTGTTTCCTTTTAATCTTTTTCCAGGACGCGCGAGGCGATAGTGTGCTCCTTCTCCCTCTCACATTGGGGGTGAAAGAAAGACGCGTCTTCTAAGAAGCGCAATGAACAAAATAAAGAAGAAAATGGAGTTCCTTCACGAACTTTTTTGCGGGCGATCTATCGAACGGAGTTTTGTTCTGAAAACGGCTACGATATCAGGTGACCGAAAGGAACAGATGTTCTCATTGGGACAATTTTGTAGCTTTTATAATTAAAAATTTAATTAATGAAAGTTAATTAAGACATTGCCTTTGGACTTTGCTAATGCCCTGCTAGGGAGTGCACTTCAGCATATGCTATATTGCAATGATTACATCTTGGAAAAAAGTGTTATACATATTTTTAAAAAACATGTTCACAGTTAGCGTGGACATCCTGTATATAGCGTCCTTTTAAATTAAATTCCGATCTCTTCACAAAGAAGACAGTATGTACCAGGTGTTCCAGCTAAGTACAGACAAGGTATCTTACAGAAAGCTCTCCCATGACGTTTGTGTGAGAAACAAGCTCCTGTTACACTGGAGAAGACGTTTGCAGCACAAGTTTCGCCTGTAGGGCTACTTCCATCTGAGGTACTGTTTGCACTTGGCTGGGACACACTGTAGATATATGTACTATTCTCTGTTTCCGCTTAATACATTTGCGGTTGTAGATATAATTGTCAATCGTGCGGTGAAGACGGCGGTCTTAATTGTTACCTGGAAACAGGGTCGGAATCATCTTGTTTGGATCCCGGCGCGGCTTCTCGCTTGGTTTGCCCCACGCCTGAGGCCTACTGGTTCGGGATTCGACCTCGGCACTGTTAACGTAAACACACAAAGCGGCTGCATGCTTGCACTTCCCTTGTATTCCAGCTTTACAGGTGCATCGTCCTTCCGACAATGTACGCGATACATTGTCCAGCTGAAATACGACGTACGGCATTGTTGACGAACTGTCATTCACCAACGGCAGTGTACAAATGCAATGTGTGACAAGTAAAACATGCTTACCTTTAGAACAATGTCGTAAACGACGCTGTCTTTAACCTGAGACACGCAGTTTCCGTGGAGGGTGACATCATCACCTGATATCCTTTCTTCTGTTGTAAAAACATGCTTGACGAGTAGCGTCCCTTTCTTGACATTTGCAGGAGAGAAAAAAAAAACGTCAATCCCGCGCACTTCAGAGAACGAGCAAAAGAGCCGAACATGGAGCCGAAGCATATCCCAGCCATACGAAATACTGTGTGGCTATGCCAGACAGCACACCGTGTATTTAGCAGAGTTGCACAAAACTGCCACAGGCGTCTCTGAATGCAATGCGCAGTCGCGCCCTCTGGCCAGCCGTACACGCCTATTGGA
Source organism: Ornithodoros turicata (assembly GCF_037126465.1). Classification (NCBI taxonomy): domain Eukaryota; kingdom Metazoa; phylum Arthropoda; class Arachnida; order Ixodida; family Argasidae; genus Ornithodoros; species Ornithodoros turicata. The sequence continues at coordinate 6,468,002 of NC_088210.1, forward strand.
ATAGGCTTGCCTAGCCGAGGCGCCTGTGGTGCCATCTCGTTGCTCACGCAAGAAATGCGTACGGCGCAAGCGCAGAAGGTACTAGCGTTTGCCGCGTTGTTGTCAATTGGCCTTCTTGAGCTGTTGCTTGTGAACTTCCAGTAATGGATCCAGCGGCTATAGGAGTTGAAGAGATTTATTTGCTTGTCTAGGTGCTATTCGGCATGATGATTATTCGGAATCGAATGCTTGTGCAGACAGCGAGAGCGATTCGCCTTAGGAGAAGAAGACAGGTGAGAGCGCATTAAGGTTTTAGCGAAGTTGCTATATTGATGTGGTGGCTCATTCCCCGCCATTATGGCGGTAGACTGCCCCATTGCGCTTGTGGAAGGGATGAGAAAGTGAAGATGATGGAAAGGCGCCCTATTAGAGTTCGTCCATTAGTCAGCACCAGCTGGTATGGCCATCAGATGCGAGGGGTCCAATCATGGCCCGAGAATTTTGGCGAACTGAGATCTGATACCTGAGACGAGGTAACGGCAATCCCTCCCCTTCCCCCAGACAAGATGATGGGGACACGCCAGGGGTGCACTTGTGCGCGCCCGCAGATGTTCGATCTGCGTCCTCGTTTCCCCATTATCTTGTCCCGGGGGCATCGCTTTTACCTCGTCTTAGGCCACACTGGCCCCATGATGCAGCCTCAATGGCAACGTGACATCACCACTCACTCTCTGCTTTACTCCGTTGACCCCACATTGTCCCTTACTCTCCCCCGCCGAATGTCGCGTTCCTTTACCACAGTCTTCAACCGCATGAGACTTAATGTGGTTTTTACACCGGCTTTCATACACCTCCTCGGTGCCGGCGCGTCCAGCCTCTGTGCCATGTCTGGTATGCCCGGTGACCTCCATGACGTCCTCCTGGTCTGCGGACAGCACGATCGCGAGCGCGCCCTCACGGAAACTGCTCTCCACCGCGTCGATCAACTCGGGTTGGACTTAGCCAAAATTCTCGAACCATGGTCGGACCCCTCACATCTGATGCAAGGCCGACGAGCTGTTGCTGAGTTCCTCTCCAGCACTGAAGTAATTGACGAACTCTAATAGAACACATTTCCATCGTCATCACTTTCTTATCCCTTCCACAAGCGCAGTGAGGCAGTGTACCGCCGTAACGGCGGAGAATCATCCCATTTACGTGTGTGTGTGTCTGCCCTAGTGAAAAATATGCCAAAGTGCGGTATTTTCGCTCGTTGTGCGAGTTCTGCGGTCGCTTTTTCATATAGCTCTCTTTTCTCAAGTGAAGTCCGGCTATTCCTTAAAGCATGGGGTACCCCAGCTTCCGTTGTCTCCTCATCTATCAGTACCGTTATTTTTGTTTCGTTAGAACCTGGTAAAACGTGCACACATATCTAGTAGCGGAATCGGTGATTTTATTTTTGCTGTCTGTGTGGTTTTTCGAAGTTCTAGATTGTGAGTTTTATTGTCTGACATTTATAGGATGAAATCGCGAGCTGTCTTGTGGGGGCGGGGGGGGTAGCACATCAAACCAGATAGTACTATGATGATAGTGGAGATTGGCGGCATCACTATTCCCCTAACACTCATGCATGGGGACAAAGCGGTGTGCTACATGCTTCGAGGAACAGGAACAACCTGATGTCATATGAGAAAGGGTGAGATGGGGAGAGGAGAAAGTGGCAGCAAAACCCGCGTCGCTCGAATATGTTGTATTTTCGCACATTTTTCACTAGAGCTCAGAAAAGAGCTGCGGTTTCGATCCATGCGGGGTAGACTTCTCGGGGCTGTGCTCTACAACTTTGCAATTACGCGGACAACCTATGTTCACTAATCATGAAGACTAATTATGAAAGTTCATGAACGGCTGCGCTAATTACTGATACACCACTTTTGAGCAGGTATTTCAAATAGAGACTGTTCTTCTGGGCAGAAGAAGAATACCAGAAGAACAGTCTCTCTTCGAAATATTGGCGGCCCTCGTCCTGAGACAATTCCCTTCATAAATACTCACGATGCTCTTTTAGGTGCCCTTTGTTTTCGCAAGTTAGTGCCGTGTTTGGTGGCACCAGTATACTAGACAAATGTCTGAAGACATACCAAAAGCCGGGAGAGGTCACGACAACAAAAAGATGAAACACCGGCTTGACACAACAGGAAACAGAATTTACATCTAACGTTTCGATGCCTATGCGGGCGTTCTCATCAGATAAGGTCAGTAGCCGCATTGATTGGTATCAGGAGCCTCGAAGCCTATTACATCCAGCACTGGTGGGCTTTAGAAGAGCGGGCTGCAAAATGGACTTTGTGTTAAATGTCGTAACCCATCTAGGACAGGCTAGCAGACTTTAGACATCAAGCAAGCGTATGGCACAATAAGCCACAGCCAGCTGTATGGGTTGTTTTCAGCGGACGTTACGGAAAGAGCTGTAAGGAGGATAGCTGACTACTTATGTGATAATCGGTGCACATGCAGACCTCAGATGGAGTACCATCATCGTACAACAGTAGATACCCAACAGGGTAGTGTTCTTATAGCTCACTCCGCTCCAGCATGGTCATGCATGGCTGCTTTACCAGTCCTCCTTCCACGGGGCGTGTGCATAAGTTTGTACGCTGATGACATACCAGTATGGTCATCCAGAAGACAGTGGCCCAGTGTTACAGAACGCTCTCTATCGATGTCGTAAATACATTTCTCGCCCGCATGCACATGCACAGATATATCATATGTGGAGATTGCATTGTTGTCTTTCACTCGTCGACATCTTCAACATCTGAAGATCGTCCAGCTCTACATAAGCGGGCACTTGGTGCACCGCCTAACACATCACATTCCCTCGGACATGCCCTCGACTGCAGTGTGTCGAGAGCAGGAGTGAGGATACATATAAGACAGGGCGGTGCTCCGACTGAATGTCCTACGATACCCCGACTTACACACTTTCTGACTTACGCTCATACGTCAAATGATGGCATATCCTATTCTTATTTTAAACATCATGTGTGTCACTAGCAGACGTTGGAAACCATTCTAGCAAAGAGTGGTACGAAAGCTGGGACATGAAATGCAACTGCGACAGGACCGTTAAGAAACCAGCTCTCGAGTACGAGTACAAGATATCATATGTACAGGGTGTCTTTTCTTAGGCGGCAGAGATTTTTCATTAAAAAAACTATAAGGGCTATAGACATGCTGTTTTCCCTTCTATCATCTCTGGGCCGGCGGATGTTCGTGGCCATATATTGCTCGACCGTCAAATCACTAATAACCTAAAAATCTATAATTATCTTTTTAATTATAAAAGTTACGACGTTGTCCCAATAAGAACATCGGTTCCTTTCGGTGACCTGATAGCGTAGCCGTTTTCAGAACAAAAATCCGTTCGGTAGATCGTCCGCAAAAAAATTGTGAAGGAACCCCATTTTTGCTTTATATTGTTCATTGCGCACCTTCAGAGACCCGCCTTTCCTTCACCCCCAATATGAGAGGGTGAAAGAGCACACTGTCGCCTCTCGCGTCCTGGAAAAAAATGCAGCACAAGATAAGGGCAGTTCTGATAGCGTCGCCCGATACATGTGTTTTTGTTCTGTTTCCGCGGGAGGGGGGGGGTTGTCACAAAACACAGCCAGCCGTTTTACGTAAAGGGCGATAATTTACTTGGCATGACCAGAATTCAGGGACAATTCCTCTGATGCAGGTTCTGCCTGATAGCAGAAGAACATGTAGGAAAACCAACTTGAAAGAAAAGTATGATGCGAGGAGGAAGGAAGGCGTGGGCAGACGAGAAAGGGAACTTGTACATCAGATATCGCGCGCGGAGCTCGGCACTGGTAACGAAGACAAGCGAAAATACCAAATCAGAAGTAGTAATCATTCAACCCTAGATTTACACAGAAAATCCACGGCAAGTATTGCACTCTTTACTTTAAATTATCTTAAAATTACTTTAAAAATTTTCAAAAAATTTAAATTTTTAAATTGGGCAAAATCTAACTCAGTGCAATACTTGTCGTGGATTTTCAATGTAAAACTCGGGTTGTAGGAAATAAAAAAACTAGATAGAAAGGAAGCAGACAGTGGGAAATAATTTGTTTGAAAATCAACGACGCCATCTTGAAGAAATCACGCCGGTGCGGGCGACTGGAGCACGACGGTCGCAGAGGAGGTGGCAAGCTAGTTCCAAGGCATCACACCAGATGGCGCCAGCATCGTAGCTCTATACGAGAAAGACAGAGAACAAGAAAGTACTAGCGACACGTAAAAATGGCAACACTGCTCGACAAGTCTAAGCATGCCAGAGCGCGGGGAAAAGGCGTAACCGCTACTGCTAAACAGCACGGAGAAAACACTACACTTCGGGGGTAAAGGCTTAAGGCAATCGACTAGGCCTAACCACAGCGTCACAACACTACGCGGCTAACACAAGGCGGGAACTACTAGCCACACGACGGTAGACGTGCGTCAACAGGCTTGGACACCGCTAAACAAGTCGAACCATTCGCGTACGGAGAGAAAAGGCTTAACACGAGCGCGGTAAAACAACGCGCAAACATCGGTAAATCACTCACCTTTTTCCCCGCTGCAACGGAGCGTCCGCTCTCGTTAACAGCCAGGGATCGGAGTGACGACGGAGCAACCGACCGCACGTCTTCTTCCCACGAGAGCCAGAGCTGGACTGACGTAAGCACCACTCTACGGGTGCTACGCATGCGCGCGCGCTCCTAGCGCCCTCTGCGCCGCCACCCGCCCGCGGGTGTTTTCGGTTTCGGCTCTCCGCTGCGCGCGCGCGCTCCTAGCGGCGACGGGTGGCTTCTGAGTTTCGGTTTCACTCTCCTTTCTTTGCGCGCGCGTTTATCTGTATAAAGGCAGTGCGCACCGCACTCGCGTCATCATTCTGACCGATACGTGGAAAACGCCATGTGTGGTTTATTCCCTGCGTTTCTCGTCGTCGCAAGGAAAAGACGAAAAACGAAGAACTTCGCGAATTTATTCGCGGCATCGTGGAGGAAGCCTTTCAAGTCCACCGCCTGGAATGGTTGCAAGCGCGTCAAGAAATGTGTCAGGACAAGATGAAGACGCTCGACCGCATCTTAGTGGCGGACAGACTGGATCCAACTGGTCCAGACTGGTCCAACTTTAGCCTGGATAATCTGTATTGGGAACGCAGTTCCGATGTAGAGGACAACGACGACGACGACGTGTAAATAAAAGCGAAGCATTTCTCTTCGAGTCTGAGTCTCTTCTTTTTCTTCCTGCAACGTGTACGCACGCAACATGTCCTCCCCCGAACCTTTTCGTTTCCGTCATCTTTTTCGCTGTATCTTAAGCGGCCCCTCCATGTGCGGCAAACCTACTTTCGTTGCTAACGTGCTGAGGAACCTGAACGACGTGGTGGACAAGCCTCCGTCACAAATATTCTACGTGCAGAAATATGCTTCGCCGAGCATGCAGGACGAATTTGGGGACTCCGTAAAATTTACCAAGGAGCTACCGCGAGAGTGGGACACGTCGCGCGCTACGCTGATCGTCGTCGGCGATCACATGACCGACGCCGGTTCCTGGAAGGAGGTGACCGATCTTTTCATTCGGGGTTCTCACCACGCCAACGCGTCGATCTTCTTACTCGTTCAAAACGTCTTTTTCGACAGTAGCCATTTTAGAACTATATCCTACAACGCCAGTTACGTCGTCCTGTGGCGCACCGTGCGAACCGATGGAACATGGAACCGATGGAACATTTCGGGCAACAGCTATTTGGCAGAAAAAGATTGGAGTATTTTCTGGACGCATATAAACAAGCGATGTCGTCGCCCCACGCTTATTTACTCGTGGATCTTCACAACCATACGCACGAGGACCACAGGTTGCGTAGCAATATCTTACGGGTGAATGTCAATATATCTACGCTTCGAAATGAATCTCCGCCCTCACCTCACTTTACTCAAAGTACTCTTCACTCTACCCCCTCCGCGCAGTCGCGACGTCTTGAGACGTTCTTCCTCGTCCGACATGAAACACCTCTCCGAAATTTGTCTCAATGTATTGAACGGGAAGGTAGCTCTAGCTCCAGGGGCTCGATCTTGAACTTTTCGCTATTCTCAAGCTCCGCCCACATTTAGCGAGCGTTATCGGGTCCTCGTAACGCGCGTTGCGTTAAATTCCTTCATAACGTGCGCTATCCGTAACGCGGCTCCTTCCATCCTCTCCAGCCAGCAAGAATGGCGCTGGTCGCGACAGTATTAGCGTCCGGCGAATCGCTGCCGCCGTTGCCTTTGTTTACGTTCGTGTTGTGTGCCAAACAAAATGGCAGCGCGTCAATAAGTTACGGAGTTATTGCTCGGTGGCTATAGCTATACGTTTAGAAGACCACGAAATAGTTTCACGAGACCACATAAATGTTTGTGCAGGGAGAGTGATGGTGGCCTTGTACCGGAGAGTTGTATAAACCTGTTTGCGAAGTAGTGTGCTGCGCTTTGCTGTGCTGTGGACATGTCAACTGCCGGTGTCAATACCGTCAAAATGTGGTGTGCAGCGGAGATGTGCGTCATCACAGTACGTCTTCGTTGCTCGTTGAGAACATACTTTGTAATTATGATGACTGGAATTGGTGGTAATCGTGTATGGTGGTGTGACGAAGTGGTCTCCGATCGCGTACGGGTTTCGCATAGCCCGCTGCAAGGTGTGTGCTCTCGCTATTTGCTGATGTGTTGATGTCTGTAAATCTCAGAGCGCATGCAGTCACTGGTAAATGTAATCACCTTCCGGTTTGTGTAATGTTTGAACCCACTGAAGATACGATGTTTCATCGACGAACTACGATCGACGTAGGCTCGTCACTGGGTGCAAAACTGTCGTCTGCTTCGTACCTCTGTACCAACGTGTTTATGTTTCATCTAAAGGTTCAGGATAATAAATGTGGTGACAAGTCATTTGTGTGGGAGAGCCAATATTAACTGCCTGCAACAAATTTAAATTTGCAAACGTTCCTTTAATCCGGTGTCTGTCGTCTGCTTTGGTATTCCTTCATTGCAGACGACTGACCGTGCATCTGCAAATCTGCCGTGTTCGATCCACGCGTCACTTGTTCTAACCCGTCCACAGCGATTTTGTGTAATGGGCAGTCGAGCGAGGAGTCAGAAAACATCCCGAGAAGAATATGATATATTGCTTACTCATATGGAAGAAAACCCCCTTCTACTCGACAATAAACTGACGCCAAATTTTACTATACAAATAAGGGAGGAGCATTGGAAATTTTTGTGTGAAAACTTAAATGCAGCAGGCCCTGCAAAAACAGCAGATAAATGGAAAAAGGTGAGTATTGAAGGGTGTCTGGTAATTTCTCTACAAGTGTGTGTACAACAAGACTTACTAATTGTATCTCAGGTCTGGTCAGATTGGAGGTGTAAGGTAAAAGAGAAAGCTGCTGGCAGTAGGAGAGTCCTGCAGCGAACTGGAGGGGGAGAAAAGACTGCTCCTGAGATGACCCCTCTGGAGAAGAGGCTAGCTGCCCTTATTGGGATCCACGCAGTAAGTGGTGACCCACTAATTCAGGAAAGTGAGGTAAGAAGCACTAAAATCTCTATACCGTTGTGCTTAGTTCACTTCTACGGTTAAACATTGGAACATTTTGTAATGCGAGAGATGTAGTTTCATTTTATTTAGTCTCTTGCGACGTAAACCCCAATTATTCTTATTATTCTCTCAAGGTTCTACCTGGCCCATCGCAGGCACATTTGGTGCCACTAAACCTACAGAGTGAGGCTGCAACTGGACCTGCAACTGCAGCGGAGTCCCTTCAGGATGGAGCAGAGGAAAGCACAGAGGAGACTGAAAGGACAGTGAGTTCACCACCTCCGCTGCCTCGTCCTCGCACATTCTTGCCTCCAATGGGTCGCAGAACACGACGAGGTAGGTTATCAATTTCGCTGTTCATGTGTTACTTATTACTATATCACAATTGAGTGTCTGAGTGTTTAAAATAACAGTAGACTGTCATTAGTTGAAACTCTGATACCTCAATGTGGCTGACCTAGAGCACATACGACAGCAGTTCCTGATGCACAAATATGTCCTTATTGCATTATTTATTTTTAATTGCAGTGTTTGATCACTCTCTCATGATTTGAGCTTCTCTTAATTCAGACAGCGAGAGGTGAAAAAAAAGTTGGTTCCCAGGGGATTGACTTAAAGGTAGCCCAGTATATATGTTTAAGTCTGGTACCTAAATTGACTTGCGTATTGCAACTCATCAGATTAAAAAAAACACGTTCTTCTTAGAAAAATTTGTTCTATAACGGCTGAAATCATGCTTTGTCATAAAAACATGGTATAGTGATAAGATACCTGTTTTATATTACAGCTTTGCAGCAAACTTCGGTCAGACAACATAATTCCAAATGTCCTACACTGATTATGCTATCATTCATTTCCATCGTGCCAAGCTCGCAGATCTGTGCGCTGTAGACCTTAACAGGCACAGTAATGTTTAGTCTCTCAGTTACCATTATCTGCACCCTAACACACACTTTCTTTCTTCAAGTGCCTCCACCTTCGGCGAGGCCTTCAGCTCATGATGAGCTGGTGAACCTCATGAAAGAAATGAGGGACAGCAGGAGAACCAGACAGTGCTGCACCAGATTGCAGGGGCATTAATAGACATTTCAAATAGTCTGTCTGTTATTGGCTCTGCCTTTTTGGAACAAGACATAGGCGATGCACATTAAGGTGAGGTTCCTCTTAATAGCAGCATTATGCTTCCTGGGTTCCTTTCTGTTCCACCAAACACAGAAGCATGAAAGTATATCTGTAATTTCTAAGTAACCTTAGATGTGTCATATTGGAATGAAAAGAAAATGTAGGCATACACCACAAACACACACACACATGTATTGCACAGAAATGTCACCTTTGTGCAAGGTACTGCACAACATAATGCCTCACCGCTGCCCCACGAGCCCTTACATCACTTCCGTCGAGCATGTGCTCACTCATAAGGCCCTGCATGTTTTCCAGTGGCATATCTTCCACAGGTTCAGGGTCAGGGTCTGGAACATGGTACAGCTTGCATATATTGTGAAGCACTGCACAAGCATTGACAATATATGCTGCTTTGGTGGGGCTATAATGAAGTGCTCTAAAGCGCAGAAGGCATCGAAACCTTGACTTTAGCACCCCAAAACACCTCTCAATAAAAATTCTTGCACGTGCATGTGCCATGTTGAACATCTCTTCTTGAGGAGACTGTTGTTCGCCAAGAATTGGAGTGAGAAGCCACGGTTCAAGCGGGTACCCACTGTCACCTGAAATTACAGATTCATTTTACTTATATTTTCCAGGTACCAATGAACGACCGAAGAACCTCACTAAGGATAGGACATGTGACATTGGACAGCATGTCTACGTTCTTGTATATGGACATTATCAATGCTTTATTATGTATTTTAACAGCTTGCTTGCCATATTTATTGCTTTGTTGTGTACACTAAAATCACTATATTATCTGGCATTATTAATTAGGCCTTAAATTTTTGGCACTAAAAACTATGGAAATGGGGTGGCATTTAGGCCTTCAATACACTAAAGCAGGGAAAATGGGCACTAAAATCTAGTACGCTCTCTGCATTTGTTGAAGTTTCAGAATGGTCCATCCAGGAAAACTTCTGCGTTTCAAGGCTGCGGTACCATACAAGTTTTCATTTTGGTCCATGAATACTAGGATAGCGTGAAACCACGCTACATTGAGTAGTACATTTAGTTATCTGCCATCGAATATCTTGAGAGCAAAAGAAAGGCCAAATATTTTCATGACATATACATGAGCCCTTCTAGGAAATTGGGGTACTGAGGGATTCCAAATGCAAAAAAAGGAAAAAATATACCAACACATTCAAATGAAAAGCAAAATGTATTGCACACAATGTGTACACACACATATAGGGTGTTCTCACATGACGTCAAACGAACCCAGTTGGCCGCTATGGTGGTGGTCACTTTTTCGGCGTAGCTGCCGAGTTTATCTAGCATTTGCTCGAAAACAAAGCCTTTGATGTTGTTTTGAAATCCGTTCGCGTCCGTACCCTTCTTTTTGTCTCAAAAACACATTGTTATTGTCGTTCTCACATTTCCTTTTATGAAAAGTATGGTCGCATTGAAAAAGTATGGTCGCGGAGCGCAGTTTGTCATCTTTCAATGCCGCTAGCACGAAAAGTGACCACTACTGGGAGGAGCTTACAAGCATGCCATGTCACTGCCGCGTCACAATGTGACGTAGGTGGAAACTCCCTATATGGCTTCATCTTGCACTATGATGTTTCTATCAATAATTTTACTGTCAGCCGACTGATGACTCACCAACTAGCCAGCCACCTTCGCCATTTGTGATATGGCCCCCTATGAAAAGGTCACGAAGAAGGGAATGCCTCCAAATAAAAGAGTCATGGGAACTCCCAGGATACCTTGCGTTCACATTGAGTATGAACAGCTCTGTATCACATACCTATAGAACAGAAAGAAATTGTACTTATTGTGACCAAAAACAGAATCAGTAATGTTGTGGTTCTGATTTTCTTGAGGAGTGGGGAATGTACCACCACTGAATAAATCTATGAAAATATATTGTGTTGAAAAGCAATAGGCTAATCGTGCGCTTTCATAGTTTCTCAAAGGCCTTCCTTATCCCCTGTTTGAGCTGTTTAACACATTTGGACAACTAATCTAACAAAACTATAAAATTGGGACTGAAGATACATGCCATCTGCACATTCAGGGAGTGGTACCCCTTCCTGTTGACATACACACATTCTGTGTAGGTTGGCTCTGACGGGCCAATTATGGCAACGTGCGTGCAGTCTATGGCTCCTATGCAGGCTGGCATTCCCGATACTGAGGTGAAGCCCATCTTCAAGTGCGTCAGTTCCTCCGCGGTCCGCGGGAAACTACAATACCGCGTCAGCAGGAGGTCACATATCGCCTTACTGACACTGCTGATGCAGTCACTGACACAAGATTGTGCAATAGAAATAGTGACCTCCTGCCCGACACATCTTTGATAGCTCCCTGTTGCGTAGAACCGCAGTGCGGCCAGCACCTGGAAAACATAATTACAGCACATTTTACTGTCTGTGACGATAGGCCCTTGCGTACCTTAGCTTCCACAGAAAGCGCTGTTCTCCTCGCAGTCCTCGGACTGAGAATGTCGCGCAGCTCATCACACAGCGCACGTACGGCGTCTTTCGGAAGACGGAACAAGTCTCGAAATTGTTGTTCGTCGTATGCGAAAGCATCCTCGGGCGAGCGAAAAACTCGCTCCCGTCTGAAGCTTCTAGCAACAAGAGCAGCTGCAATCACACTAACGACGTCAGCCATATTTGCGTTACCACATAACGCGAGCCGAAGGTTTGCGTTAAAATATAACGATCGCTACGCGCTTAACGCGCGCTATCTCCGGTGAAATATCGCGCGCTACGAGAGGGCGGAGCTTCATTGCGTTTCAGTGACGTTCCGTGACGTGGCGGCGCGGCAATTTCAAATAATAGCTATAACGATCGCTATGCGCAGCTCAAGATCGAGGCCCGGGGCTCTACTTCGACAAGAGTGGTTTTATAGCGGTTCGCAGCAATGCGAGGAGGAAAATATAGCGCAATTTTCTAGCGCTATGTAGCAAAGCGCTATAGGGCTAGAAAATAGCGCTCGAAACCTAGCGCTGTTTTTCCATTTGCCGTTCTCATATACAACCGAGCACCTAGCGCTATCCTGCTGGGGTCACGGGATATCTCTTTGCGACGTGATGCACCGGTGCTGCCGTGATTGCTTACTGTCGGCGTCGGGTATCCGCAGCATCAAGGTGGATGACACTTTCGATGCTGTGACCGTGATACCAGACTATAGTAACCAAACACCCATGCATCGGCCGATGAAACTCGTGGCCATTTTCACGTCGTCGTCGTCGCATTCCCGTCTTGCAGCTTCGAGTGATCGGAAGCAAGACAAACCCCAGCTTCCGCGACGTCACGGCTGAAAGAAGCTCACGATTGGTTAACGCAGACTCACCGCTCAATATAGCGCTAGAAAAGTTGACCGGGGCTCTACTTCGACAAGAGCGGTTTTATAGCGGTTTTTAGCCATGCGAGGAGGAAAATATAGAGCAATTTTCTAGTGCTATGTAGCAAAGCGCTATATTTTCCTACTCGCATTGCTACGAACCGCTATAAAACCGCTCTTGTCGAAGTAGAGCCCCGGTCAACTTTTCTAGCGCTATATTGAGCAGTGAGTCTGCGTTAACCAATCATGAGATTCTTTCAGCCGTGACGTCGCGAAAGCTGGGGTTTGTTTTGCTTCCGATCACTCGAAGCAGCAAAGGGGGAAGACGACGACGACGCGAAAATGGCCACGAGTTTCATCTACCAATGCATGGGTGTTGGTTATAAGTCTGGTATCGCGATCACAGCATCGAAAGAGTCATCCCCCTTCATGCTGCGGATACCCGACGCCGACAGTAAGCAATCACGGTAGCACCGGTGCATCACGTGGCAAAAAGATATCCCGTGACCCCAGCAGGATAGCGCTATGTGCTCGGTTGTATGTGAGAACGGCAAACGGAAAAACAGCGCTAGGTTTCGAGCGCTATTTTCTAGCCCTATAGAGGGAAGCGCTATATGTGGGAACTCGCCTTTAGCATGGTGTTAGTAGGAATCAGCTGTGCACCAACGATGCCATGTTTCGTTGCAATTTACCTATAATAGCCACTCACTGAATAAATGTAAACGTCAAGTCACTGGGTGTACCTGTAGCTCTGGGAGAGAAATGGAAAAATGGCCCGGCTATCAGCAGCAATACGCCTTATGCAAAAGTGTGCGCCATCTATGTGTGCAGACGGAGACTACGTTTACTCGCCATGTTTGAGTATAGCTGCCGGTGGTTTTGGTTTTCGCCACATCGCCTATCGCCAGCAACGCGGCATTCCGGGAGGTTGACCGGTAACTCCCCATTACTGCTCGTGCCACTGTGCACCCAAAAGGGCAATATTGGCTCGAATACCGATAAGGTAAAACCTCAGTTCGCTATTATTGCCTCTAATCTAATTAAAAAGGTGCGTGACACGTTCACGGTCAGAACATGCTTAGATTGAGGTTGTTTGGGACGGCAGCAATGTGATGAATCAGCTCTGATAACTTTTGTCAAGTTTTTCTTTGCTGCGCTGCTGCTGAAGAATTCTGGGCTGCTGCTAGTAGCCTGTGGGACGGGGTGATTGCCACTCGTAAGGCTTGTCCTGATGATGATTTTCTGTTCTCTGTGGGGAATGGGGATACCCTCGACGATGAGAAATGTGTGTCCTGGGGAGACGTCTGAGGGAAATGTGCCGGCGTGTGTGTGACAGCGTCTGAGGAAAAACCTCACAAAATTATCCTATATTATGATGAAAGGAAATTATACTCCATCAACTACGAAAACCAATTTATTAACTTCACGCCACTTTGTTACTTGCGCCTAATTGTTACTCCGTGATCACTGTATCATACGCTTCAGTTGTTCTTGGCGTTATCATGAGAAGGTGTCAAGGCTTAATTCCAAATTTTGCGTGTTGCAGTCTTTTCCTGGCACCATCAAGAAGGCACGTCGGTCACCAACACCCTCCCTTAGAAAAATAAAAGTAAATAAAGAAACAAGCGGAAGACTGCTTATTTTCAGAACATCTACATGTGGAAGCGGAGTCACAAAAAAGTGATTGGTAAACCAACACCAGCAAAATAATGTCTAGCATGCACACTTACGTCACCTATATGGAGGCCTGTCCTGCTTTGCGACCTGCTTCGAGCTTTCTTCTCGTTCGTGCTTTCATTAACTTCATGGCAACATCCACAATAGTAACAGCAGGCTTTCCAGTGTGACGCAAGGCACAAGCCTTCTCCATATCCTGGAGGTGTTGCTAAAATAGGTACTATAGAACCAAAGACAAAAGGAAGAGAGATGCCCAAGCAGCACAACGTACTCGACTCGAGTGCAATAGGGGTGGACGGTATGTGCCTTATCAGTGTACTTAGTGCAGCCGTTGATTATTTTTGTAATTAATCCTCATAATTCCTGAAAACCTGTTGAGCGCGCAATTCCAAATTTGGACAACACAACCCTGAGAAGTCTAGTCAGCAAGAATCGAAACAGTAGCACTTTTCTGTGCCCTTAAAAAATGAGCGAGAATACACTATCCTCGAGCGTTGCGCCATCGGGAACGACTGACTCGACGAAGCTGGCGCTCGTTTTGTGCGAGCCTGTCTCTTCAAACGCCTAATGCACGGATCTGGCGTGAGGTGAAAGGCCTAAGTTCTCCAGTAAGTCCCCTCAGCCCTTTTAAGGCCTTGGCGGTTGGAAATGCCTTTTGTAGCCTTCTCACAAGACCATCAGAAGCCGTATCTACGGAGGCATGTCGGCTTCGAGAAGCAACTATTGCTGACCTTCCCGCAGATCCTATACCCTCAACCGATGGACCCATAAACGCTAACTTCACCACCGAGAAGCTCACAGTGCGATATGTCGATCTCGGGGACATTCAGCTCCAGGACCTGATGGCATCTCGTATCAGGCAATCGCACACCTGGGCCCTTCGTCATTACTGGTCTTCCTGAAGCATATCAACTCCTCCTGGAATAGTGTGTTGGTTCCGGATCCTTGGAAGGCCTCACAAGTCATCCCTGTACCGAAACCTGCCAAAACACCCTGGGCCTTGGAATCTTTTCGGCCTATCAGTTTGACAAGCTGTTTTGCAAAGTCATTGAACGTCTTAGCGCGCATGAATTGGTTCCTTGAGACCAACCACCTTCTACCGCAAAAAACGTCCGGCTTCCGTGCCTCACGTTGTACTATGGACAGCGTGCTTGACTTGGTGTCGTCCATAGAAGAGCTAGGAAGGCGCGGATCGCCGCCTCACGGTGGCTATGTTCCTTGATGTAAAACGAGCTTACGACACCGCCAGCCATGCGCATATAAAAGGAGCTATATATAAAGGAGCTGGGCATTAAAAGTCGAGCCTTTCATTGGATTATTGATTTCCTCCGGGGAAGATATGTGTTCATGCGCACAGAGGACGGGAAGACAGGACCACACTTCCTCACACCCGGTGTCCCCCAACGAAGTGGGCTCAGTCCACTGCTTTTCAACATACTCCTGGCTTCGTTGTTGCCACGCGGTGTGCGCGTAAACTTGTATGCTGACGACATATGCCTGTGGTGCTCTGGGAAACAATGGCCGGCACTCCAGAGAAGATTGCAGGACGCTCTCGACAACACTGTTAACTTCCTCACTCAACGCGGGATGGATGTGTCGCCGGACACGAGCGCTCCTCACCTTTCACACGAAAGCATTTATCGAAGTTTCAGCTCAGCCTGCACGGACGTCCCCTCCGTAGGGTTACTCACCATCGCTTCCTTGGATTCATATGCGACCGTAATCTAGCCTGTCGTAATCTAGCCATCGTCGTCACGCATACATCGTGCAATAATGCCGCACCAAGCTTTAATCCCGAAACACAAACACGTGTCGGACATCGTTATGCAATGGATCCCAGCTCATGTAGGCATTCCCGGAAATGTAGCTGTCTATGCTTTGGCTGTAAGGACACACCTGAAAACGAGCAAGACCCCTGTATACTTCACGGCGTCGGACGCCAAGAGAATGCTTCGTAACATACGTCACGACGCCTGCAGACGTACATGGTTGGTTGATGCGGAGTCCAGCTTGCAGTTGATCCGAATTTATGCTGCTGTCTTCCGAGTCGCGGGCCATTGAGTCAGTGGTGCACCGCCTCCGACTAGACGTCCCTCGCAGCCGTGTCCTGTTATTCAAGATGGGGAAGGTAAACTCGCCGAACTGCCTCACGTGTAATGTAGTGGAGAACCTATATTAATTAACTGCTCCAGATACAATGTTCAACGTAATGACCCCAGGCTGAGCCGCCTTAGAAAGACTGGACCATCGTCCTCTAGACTTAGTGAAGCTTCTCGGAGAATGGCCGAGAGATCTTCGACAGCGTGTGACAGCTGCAGGGAGAGGAGAAATTGACCGCAAAACCCGCATAGTGTTCAATTATTTTGTATGTTCGCACATTTTTTTACTAGAGCGCAAAATGGCTCTGTGGTTTCGGTTCTTGCGGGGTAGGCCCCTCGGGGTTATGCTCTACATCTTTGCAATTACACAGTCAACGTATTTTCGCTAATTATAATGATTAATCGCAAACGTTAATTAGCGGCTGCGCTATTTGTTGATAAGCCACCACCTTTGAACTGGTCGCGTCAGGAATAGATATATTCAACGACTTTTGCGAAAAAGAAAGTCAGTCGCGGACTTAATCAAATTTATTCAGTCTTACTTCACGTACCCTGTATACAAGGTGTCCCAGCTGAATGTGACCATTTTTTTTAAATATATCGCTTTTTCCGAGATCAAATCACTTGCAATATCGCGTATGTTGAAGGGCATTCCCTGGAAGGGCATTAGCAGACTCCGAAGGCAATGTCTTAATTAACTTTAAATAATTAACTTTTTCATTATAAAACCTATGAAGTTCTTCCAATGAGAACATCCTATCTCTTCGGTCACGATACAAAAGCCGTCTTCAGAACAAAAATCCGTTCGATAGATCGTCAGAAAAGAAATCGTGAAGGAACACCTCGTTTTTGGTTATTTTGTTCATTGTGCACCTTCGATAAAGCGTCTTTCGTTCACCCCCAGTGTGAGAGAGTGAAAGAACACAGTGCCCCCTCATACCTCGAAAACAAATGTATCGGGTGACTCCATCAGAGCTGTCATTATCTTGAGCTGCATTTTCTGTTTTCTTTTAATCTTTTTCCAGGAGGCAAGAGGGGATAGTGTGCTCTTTCATCCTCTCGTGTTGGGGACGAAGGAAAGACGCGACTCTAGAGATGCGCAATGAATAAAACAAAGAAGAAAATGTTTTTTTAGATGTCCTTTAAAAATTATGGTCACATTTAGCTGAGACACCCTGTATATGACAATAAGCACGCATGGCATTTTTAACGTATTCATTATTTGGCTATTAGAACGAGTTAACCCGTAAGGACGTTACGGCCTTGCACAATGCTGCATGAGAACGAGAAATTTGGCGAGTTAGAGGATAAAGGAAGTTTAAGCCACATGTCCGAAAGTAGCAGAGTGGCTACAGTGCTCGGTTCCTGTGTATTAGGTCCGGCAATCGAATCCCCTCCCGTACAATACTTTACCGGCCTCCGTGGCTCAGTCGGCAGCGTGTTCCCCTTCTGATCGCGGGTTCGAACCCGGTCGAGGACGGCAGCAACTTGGTGGCAGGGTACAAGTTGCTTAGACACGCCGTCTTCCGCGAGGGATGTTAAATACGGGGTGCCGTGTGATGAGCTTTCATCGCACGTTAAAGAACCCTCAACGTTAAAGAGCAATCCACAGACCGACCGCTGTGGCGTCGCTCATGATCTCAGTTGTCTCGCGACGTCAACCCCCCATTATTAATATTGTCGTCGTCGTCCGTTTTGAAAACAAGGCATTCCACGTGATTCTCCTCCTGCTACATTATTGGCTCAGAGTGCGACGTCTCGTTCCCGTTGACGTCTTAACGACAGTCCACAAACCAAGCGTACTGTCATTAAAAGCGACATGGGAATACCGAAAGCGGCAGGTACCGCTCCCGGCGCTCGTTATCGCCTTCTACCGCTACTCCTCTATCGACATCGTCGCTAGCGCTCGACAGCGGCTCGGAATTAGGGCCACTTTCCGACACCTTCCGACAAGTCACCGTTTCTCTTTATTTGGACGTAGGGGGCGCTGTGAGAGAGAGCTTACCCTGCACACCGTTGAAGCTGCATGCTGACGAAATCGTTACAGCAGCTTATCACTTCTTTGGTCCGTGTGTGACCCACGTGGAATGAATAACCGTTACTTTTAGTTGTAATAACGCTCCGCTTGTCCCATCCTACAATTGGCAATACGAATAACGCTCCGCTTGGCTTGGCCCTCTCCGACGTCATCTCGCCCCCGACAGCCCCTTGAACAGCGGCCCCAGTGCAGAGGCTCCCAGTCGGTTCCACGACGCAGTCGTCCGTTTCTTTCTGCAAGTGTGCAGCTACGTGCCTGCCATCGTCCCTGCATCGTCGCCACCGTTGACACTTGCTACACACACGTCCCGTGCAACAAGGACTTCCCAGTCTTCCCGCCGTGCAGCTCACGCCGCGGCAATCCGCTGGTCGACATTCGTGCCATCCTAGCTCCCCGGCGCACTCCAAGACACGCAGTGGAATTTTGCTTGGCGTGTTCTGCCGACGCGCGACCGCCTTGGCCGCTGGGGTATTGTTGCATTTTCCACGTGTCCCTTTTGCTGCCTTTCGGAGTCTAACGACCATGTACTCTACGACTGCCGCGTTGCCAGAGCGTTCTGGCAAGTTCTCCGCAGGGCAACTCGCGTCCGGTGCCCGGTGGACTACCGTGCCTCTCAGACCGGTCTTCGTTCGGCGGATGGCCGTATCCGCATGCTTCTGACCTCCTGCGGAGCCACGGTGCTGTGGACGGCGAGGTGCCGCGCTGTCACGCGAAATCTTCGCTATGTCCCCATTCTGCCGCTTGTGCAGCGTGCCAGATGTCTCCTTGCGGCAGTGCTCCAGGAGGAGTTGACTTCGAGTGCTGAAGAGCGCTTCGGTGCACGGTGGGGAGGACTGTCCTACCTTGGCACTTGTGGAGGCCTTGTTTTCTTCCGCGACTTCCGGCCGTGAACGTTATTGTGAGCATCATTGTGCATACCACTGATCATACCACATACCATTTGTAGATATCTGTCACCTGTCACCTCCTCTCGCCTGTATATGAACGTTTGGAAGTGAGCCTAGGCCACCCATGAATAAATTTTTCCCCACACACAATAACGCTCCTTTAACGCAACAAACGCTCTAGTCTACAACCAAATGACTTTCCAAATTTGGATACGGCGGTGCTGGCTAGCCTTCGGTGGCCCCGATTGCGGGAGTTTAGGTCTGTTTTAGGCAGTTCGTATTGGACTGCGGGCGCTGATCACCAGGGAGCACGCAGTGCTTGGCCCAGCCGAGTGCTCCCGTCGCTGGCTTTGCTCCACTGGCATCTTCTGCTATGATCAGCTATGAGTGGCACATTCTCTTCTAGCCAGTTTGCTAGACTTGTACTGTCCTCCGTCGCGACTCTCCCGTATATCATGGATTGTTGGCATGGTATGGCCCGTACAAACAGCAATCTCCCTTAGGAGCGTTGTTATCCTGCCTTTCAGCATAGTGCGCTTCTAGTGTAAAGGAGCCTACCTCCATAGGCAGCTCTCCTGCTTGATGACAATATTCGCATAAGTGCAAGGGGGCATCAAGGACGTACATCAATTCCAGACCTGCCGTGAGCTCGTCTTCGGGTGTTGGCGTTGCGATGGTTGTAGACGGGTGCATTTGTTTCGTTAAAGGGAGCCAGCCAAGAGATATGGCTGCCGTTCCACCATGATGCCAATACATATAAGTGCAAGTGGTAGCTCTCCTGCTTGATGACGGTACATCTTGTAAGTGCAACTCGTAATTGCGACACTCACTGAATGAATTTTTCCCAGACAACTTGTAAAGTGTAAACTGTGGTGTGTAAGGATCACTTCTCGGCATTTTGTCTAAGATAAAAGTGTAGATATGCAGCAAGCAACAGGATACCATGGGGCAGCCCACGAGTTGGGACACGGCAAGGGCCTGAAGATGACCGCTCGGCGTCTCATCAACAGGGACTGTTGAGAGAGATGCTAAGATGTCTGAAGTTCTACGGGGCTGCGTAAGGCAGTTCGTAAAGACGCCAGGGGTGTTAACTCCTTCGGGCATGGACGGTTCACACTTACGACGACTCCGATGAGCGCTGCAGAAGCGCTGCTCAAGTATGGGGTGCTGGAGGTAGCTGGCAGAGAATACCCGCTCGTGCCTCTTGCCAGCATTACGACTTTGGTTACGGTGCATTTCCTCCCTGTGGAAGTGCCGAACGAGGACCTTCCCGACGTAATGAAGATGTACGGGAAGGTCATATCGATCGAGAGGGAGTATGTTCTTGAAGCTCCATCGGTAGAGATAAAGGTAGCAGGAGGGTCGTCATCGAAGTGAAGACTGACACTCCAAGCTACGTCGAAGTGGACGGGTTCAAGGCGATGTGCATTTAAGGGATGAAAAAGGCATGCAGGCGGTGTGGCATGGAGAGTCATTTTTCGTTCCACTGCAAGACGCCGCAATGCGAGAGATGCGGGGACTTTGGCCACCTTGCCAAAAGCTGCGAGAGGACCACGCTACCACCACGTGTACGGTCTTCACTTATGCCAGCGTGGCGACGCCAGTAGTGAACAACGCATGCACCGGGGACGTCCAACCGGACGAGATGGAGGAGGATGACGATACTGAAACCACGTCTGCGACTCAGGGAACGGGGGAACCCCTACTGCAGGTTACCGAGAAGGGATCGATGACGGCGACGGTCGTCCAGGAGGAAGGAAAGGCCTCAAACGACCACGTACAGAGGCAACCACAAGATGCTCCTGAGATAGGACAGCAGATCCAAGGTGATTCGGAACCTGTGACAGAACCTGACAGAAATGGATGTTACGTCATCTTCCGGTGGGGTAAACAGAGGTGTACCGTCGAACTTCGTGAACCCGACTGACTTTGTCAATTGCCCCAGAAGTCCGCGATGTCACCCTTACCTTCTTTTCTGGCAACCGGTTTTTGCCTTCGGTACTCAACCGGGTATTTTGGGTCACTTTTCCGTTGTTATGCAGGTGTGCATTTTTCTGCGCTCGTGATTTCAACATTTTCAGATAAGTTTTTCCGTACGAAGGGATTCATCTCCAGCGATATGTGTGACTCTGGAGACAAAAACTTCACATTTTCATGTGGCGTTGTTGGCCTGTTTGCTGACTGAAGACAGGATTTGCTGACGATACCAGCGGCCTTGAACCAGAGGAACGAGATAAATATTCCAAGGCACAGGATGCGGCACCAGCTGCAATCTCAAGCACAATTTGCTGGAAAAGATATGACCTAGAAGCAATCACAAGTTCGTAAAAAACGAAAGATGCGCTTGCACGGTCATCAACTTGATGGTCCCCCAAGAGCACGCACGTATTCGTCTCGATCGCTGTCAGTTCCCCTGGTCAATGAACCCAGTGCCGGATTTACAGTGGTTGGGGCCCCGGGGCACTGTACTGTGTATTAAACCTGGTGTATTCTATGTCTGTCCAATGTGTTATTGGGGGTCGATATGCGTGGACGCAGGACACATTCTTACCAAGTTTCCGTTTCAGGGACGCGTTTCAGGCATGCAAAACAGATTTCCCTTGGACAAGACCTTTACTGGTGGGGGCCCCTTTGTGGTGGGGGCCCCGGGGCAAGTGCCCCATCTGCCCTCCCCTAAATCCCGCCCTGAATGAACCCATGACAAGTGATAGGACCTTTGAACTAAGAAACGTACTCCACTTTGTAAGCATCCCTGGTCTCTCAGTTGAACAAACAGAGAACAAGCTGTGCCATACTCTAGTCTGTTTTAGATTCGTTTCGATCAGTCTATTTGAAGGTTCTAAGAACCCACAATTTATGGTTGGACGAGTAAATGATTTCGTCTGGAGGTCAGTGCCTCGCTCGACAATATCTCCTAACCGAACCGGACCCGGTGAAGCTCAATAATTTCATTCTCGCTACATCACAAATCTTTGTGCTAGACTTCGAGATTTATACGGACAAGAACACTGGATGGAGAATCAAAAAGAGAACGAACTCTTTGGGGCCATTGTCGGACTCCTTCTGGGGAAAACCAGGGTTTGCCGCGTCAATTGCGACTTGTTTATATGCCCTCGAAATTTGATATATCGTTTTATAGGATTTTTTTTTGTCTAGTTATGTTCGATACTTTGAGCAAGGATGAAGTGATTTCATCGAAAATCCATCTATAATTTTTTCTCACGTCTGAGGAGGTAATGGGGGGACCCGTCGTAGGCCTCAGAACCCCAACCGTCGCATCATCTACGGGGTCAGGTCAGCTACCTCCGTCAACGAGGCGGAGGTATTGTGTAGAAAAAGCTAAAATGACTTCGTGGATATAGGATCCTTTAGAACTAACGCACGGACAGTTTTTAGTGTCATTCTTTTGTTAGCATTCACTGTCGCTACTTCAAACTATAAGGGCTTGAGATCTGAGCGGAAACGGCTTTGCGTGAAAGAGTAGGTATAACAGTTAAACCTAGACATCGTCTGTTTGTAGGATGCGCACTTTACAAATATGGCTGATGTTCGGAAGTTCGAAAGGTGCACCCGATGGGTAGCGGTGCACAGGCTTTGGCTCGCAGAGAGCACGCGGTGGTACCATTTGTTTGTCGCAGGCTTTCCGCGATGAGGGGACAGTAGTTAGTAAGTTTGGGAGGAAAGTATGTAGAATAGTTTCTGTTTACGCACCAGTTGATAACGGACCAAGGAATGAATTTTTCCGCAGCTTAGATGTGTCAGTTTTGGTGGCAAGTAATATTTTAATCGCTGGAGACTTCAACTGTGTTTTAAATGAACAATTTGATGTACTTGTGGGGAGTCTCCAATCTCAGGCACCGAAAGGGAAGGAATTTAGGCGTGCTTACTGCTTCTGACAACAAAGTTCACGGAAATGGTAATGAATTTACATTTCACGCCTGATCTTTTTTACATATCGAACGCCTGGGGCCCTGTTCTGGTCAAAGTAATGGACCTCGATTACTTTGTGTCTCGCCTGTCATTGGTCGTTACGCGAAGAAGGCGTGAAGAACAGGGGTGTAGGCCACGCGTCCTCAACCAATAGTCGAGCCCTTGATCCTGCAATCTTCGCGCTCTATCGGAGTGCCCATATCACAGCGAGGCCGCCCCTTCGGCGTGTTCTCGCCGAAAGCGGAAGGTTGTAGGTCGTATAATGAAAGATAAATTTGTGCCGACGTGTGATAAGTGCGCGTCGAGTGCATGGCCTACAGCGTGGAGCCACTTGACTCCCAACGTGGTGTGACTGCCAACGTGGCGAAATGCGCAATCTTTCGCAAAATATGCACATGAACACAGACGCGGTGAACGGAATATCTCCACATCACATTAATTGTAATACACGTTTACACATATGCGCCACACTTTTTCCTCCTTTTCCCATGTCGTAGCTTTTGCCATTGTCGTTTGTGCTTATTTGAGTATAGCACATAGCGCCCCCATGTCGTAGGAAAGTGCGACCTTCCTACTGTTTATGCGCTTGAGACACCGGTGGACCGTTGTTAGCAGCTAGGGATAAGGGTGGAGCGTGTTCTGTTAGCTCTGCCAGCCGCCAGCTCTAAAGCGAAACGCACCGCCTCCAAAATATTGTCGCCACCGGCGCAGCTGATCTGAAGATTTCTGATTGGCTGCGCATCATACGTGTAAATATTTGGATGTTCATTGGTCTCCGAGAGCTGGCGTCAGTTTCCTTCGAGCTGATTGGGCGAGAGTAGTTTGATTGAGGCGCGAGTATCCGAACGGTCGGTCGAATCGCTGCAACACATCTTGAAGCAAGGAGCAAGCTCTTGCCCCAACACTCTTAAAAATGAGGGGGGGGGGTGTCGAGGTAGCTTGCCGTTGTTGGCCGCACTCAAGTGGGCATCGTCACGACTATAGCCAAAAAAAAAGGAAAAGAAAGTGGGAGAAAGGGGAGTTGAGGACTTCAAAGTAGAGGCAGGATGACCGGTACTGATGGGACGGAAGCACACTGTAGATGAGAGGAGCACTAGAGTGGTCTCTCCGCTAGGCCCGTTGCTTGAAGAAAGCGCACGAGGCCGCGAGTTTTTGAAAGTCGTTCCGCACAAGAACCTTCGGGGAAGAGGACGTCCGTCAGTATACCAGGCCTGGCGTGGGGAAGATGGGTTTCCCGCATGGCATGGTATGC
This sequence comes from Ornithodoros turicata, assembly GCF_037126465.1. NCBI lineage: Eukaryota > Metazoa > Arthropoda > Arachnida > Ixodida > Argasidae > Ornithodoros > Ornithodoros turicata. The sequence continues at coordinate 6,491,927 of NC_088210.1, forward strand.
ACGACATTCTGTCAGGATATGCGCGATTGTCTCCGGATGATTACAGTGTCCGCAACTGGAGTCCTCCCTGGAGCCGATCTTGCACAGTTGCGAGTTCGTGAACGCAGATCCTGTGCGTAATCGATGGAGCATTGTCTGCATACCACGGGGAAGATCTTTCGTGGGAAGAGAGGGTCGGTGATTCTGCATGATGTCCTGTATGCCAGGGTGACGCACCTCAACTAGCTGTTTGACGACCATGAGCCTGTCAGTGTCGGCCGGGACTGCTAAGGATGGGCTGCAGCTGTTGTGTGCTGAGGAAGCTAGCTGGTCCGCTCGTTCGTTGCCTCTGATGCCGACATGAGATGGGATCCATTGGAGCGTAAGCTCACCTCCGGTTAGCCTATGCTGGGCACACGATCTCCTTATGCATCGGGCCAGAATGCTACCACACATGGGGTTTATCACGTTGTTGAGAGCACTTCTGGAGTCCGTAAGCAAGACGGCCTTAGGTATTCCGGTGACTTGAACCGCAGCAGCTGCGTGTAGCAAGGCCAGGAGTTCGGCCGTCGTAGATGAGATTGGGTAGCGAACTGATTTCCCTTGCCAGGCCTTGTTTATTGACGGGATGTAGTACGCACTGGTAGCACTTTTGGAACGGTGGTCAATGGAGCCATCCGTGAACACCAGGGTATGTGTGTGATAAACGTCGCTGATCAGGTTCTCAGCCGCCATCCTGGCCACTAGGGGGCTGGACTCGCTCTTCTTCCGTAGACCCGGGATGTGAAGCGTTGTTGCGGGCACGAACTCCCGCCACGGCGGCGTAGGTGGACTAGCTGGGAGCCGAGGAAGAGCGCCCCTGTTAGCTAGAGAGCTGGTGGCACTAGCCAGGCGTCCTAGGGATGTGTGTGTCCTCTGTTCGAGGCCGGTGAAGAGGGAATGCTTGCTGATGGATGTTGATGCATCATCCAGAAACTGGAGTCCTTTGAGCTCAGAGTGGACACTAACAGGCTTTTCCTTAGCTTCCAGGTACGTTTGGGTGACGCTAGAGAACGTTGGGAGACCAAGCGCAGTTCTTATGCCAGCGCGATGAAGGCGCTCAAGGGCCTGCCATTGTGTGGGCGCGAGGTCTACGTATGGCGCCACGTAGAGAATGCGTGACAAGATCAGGGCTTTGTGAAGGGTGAGCAGTGACCGCGCATTGCAGCCCCATGACTTACCGCTGATTCTGCGTAGCAGGTTGAGCGTTTTCTTCCCCTTGCAGATAGTCTCGTTTACTTGCTTAGACCAGCGTAATGTGCTATCGATGGTGACACCAAGATATTTACATGACGCGCATCTTGGGATGGGAGTGTTGTTAATGCTGAGGCTTGGGAAGTCTTTGCCCACGTACTTTCCACGGGGAATGCAGACCATGCATTTTGACTTCTCTGGTGACGCTTCCAGCCCCCTCGCAAGCAGCGCTGCATTGAGCCCGTTCAAGGCAATATCAGCTGTGTCACGAACTTTCTCCTTGTCCGTTCCCACAATGCGGAGGCAGATGTCGTCCGCGTAGATGGTGAGATGAAGGGCGTACGGTGTAGGGCGAATTCCTCGGTGAATCCCTGCCATGATTAGGTTGAATAGTATAGGTGATAGAACACTGCCTTGTGGGACTCCTCGCTCAAACTTCTTCACAGAGCTGATACACCCGCGGACGGAGACGTCAAACGTTCTGTTGGACAGAAAGTCACACAGGTATCCTAGAAGGCGGCCAGTGACTCGAGCTGCTTCGAGCGCAGCGAGACATGCCGAGTGCGTTACCGAGTCGTATGCCTTCTTCACGTCAATGAAGAAAGCGAGAGCAAACTCATTGGACTCTCTCGCTTGCTTCAGGCTAGTAGCCACTTCAGCGATTGCGTCAGACGCGCTCCAGCCCTTCCGGAATGCCGTGATGTGATCTGGGAAGCAATCGCCTCGCTCCAAGACCCAAGCCAGCCTTTTGTGAATTATACGCTCCAATAATTTGCCAACGCACGAGGTTAGGGCAATGGGACGGTAGGAGGACAGTTGGCTCGGTGGCCTCCCCGGCTTTAGGACGGGTATAACTCGAGCATGTTTCCAATCAGATGGGATGCATCCAGAGGTCCAGACGTTGTTATATAGTTGGAGCAGAGCGTCGAGTTGGTCGTCGCCTAGGTTTTTGAGGGCCTGGTTTGGGATCCCGTCCGGGCCAACTGCACTGCGCCGCTTTAAGCCTTGGATGGCGGACTTCAGCTCTGACATCGTGAGGTCGTCGTCCGCCGGGGAACCATTTGCTCCAGTGTGGCTAGGAAAAAGGCGTTGGGCACTGTAACTTGCGACGCGAGCTAGCTCACTGGCATAGTCTTCGGCTATGTTCTTGGGCTCCCTGTTTGACGCTACCGATAAAGTGACAAGCGGGTCGACAGGCTCGGGAAGGCTTTCGATCGCTCGCAGGGTATGCCAAACCTTCGTTGTTGGAGTGTGGGCATTGAGGGACTCGCTGAACTGTCTCCATTGGGTCCGCCTTAATTTCAAGGTATACCTTCTATGGGCAGCACAGACACGCCTGTAAGCGACCCAGTCGCCCTGAAGGCCGGTTCTCAGAGCTCGTCGCTGTGCTCGTCGTCGCGCAGCACGGAGGTTGAGGTATCGGAGGTCAGGGGCAGGCATACTGGCCAGGTAGGATACTGCTTTTGAGCTATCAGCCAATGACGCCTTTACAGAGACGAGCAAGGTATCTGCCGTGGTATCTTAAAAATGAACTTCACTGCATAGCACGCTCCTAGCCAACCATCATCTCAAATGATATTGTTATCTGCCCTGATATGTTGGAAACGGGAGGCGTACGCCTTTTCTGTGACAATTATGAACAGCATAAGTGTTACAGAAAAGGCGAACGCCTCCCGTTTTCAACAAATCTAATGATAACGATATCATTTGAGATTATGGTTGGCAAGGAGCGTGCTATGCGGTAAAGTTCGTTTTTAAGAGTGAAGGACAAAACATGCGTACGTGCACATCACAACTACTACTTGGTGATTCGACAGCCGCTGAAAGACACAAGCTGACCGCGGCTATAATCGCTTTTTTGAGGGACACCGATATCATTCTGCGCCTCTAGTAGGCGGCACCTGGCTCTTTTTTTTTTTCTGCGTTTAGTAGTTCAGGAATCTATGGGTGATTTGCGTTCGAACAAGACATGTGAACGCTCTAAACTATTATCATAAGATTGGTACTGGTGTGTTTTCTTAGCTTTTCTCTATTCAATGACGTATTTTTTAGAGGACAAGGTTGAGCCGTTCATTTTTAATAAATTAAAGTTTGGTGCATCTTGAACGTGTGCTGCCGTCTCGATAGTGTGTCGCGCACAGAAAAATTTGCGAATTCGGGCTCAATACAAATCAAGGGATAGTCTTGGAATTCTACAAAAATGGACATTGGCGAGGGAAAAGCAAGGAGAACACGCCAGTACTTCTGTTTTGGCGACATTATACGCCGTTTCTGAGCGCTGTGCAAACAAACGTTCTCTATTGTCTTGCGCAGAAGTGACTCCTCCTTGAAGGAGCACGGAAAGGAAATTTGAATGGCTGAAAACCGTTTTTAATTTGTCAAGCATTGTGTAAAATTCATTCTGGTAAAATATTTCGGCTGAACAATGTTTCGTTACAGCGCAATACAATTTATAAAATCGCTCCCGTGGCGTGAGGCTCGCGCGCTCGAGCCACAAGCCACTCCCCATTGACTGTGTCGTCAAATGTTAAAAGTGCTCTCATTCGCCACGAAAAATTCGTCTGCTTCGGACACGGCAATTCTCCTTGTTGACAGCGATTCATTATGTTCTGTTCGTTTGAGGAGTAAAACAGAGGTGCAAACGAACAATAAAACATTACGCTAATAATGGTAATGTGATCGTGTGTCTTATAGTCATTGTTTTTGTTTGCTATATACGTCTCCAACTAACGAAAAGTGCCAGCGTCTCACATGAGGCGATACGCATGGGTGGCGGTTCGCGCTGTTCGCGAAGCGATGCAACATGACGCGCATTCTCTCGTATTCGTTCCTGGAAAACAAAACAAACAAAGTGCGTTCTTTCTGTCCTGGAGTTTATTGAACTAGTTCGACGATCGGCAACTTCCACTCGCACTACACCTGCACGCCTGACCTGAATCCACACGCGAGTTCCCGATTTCATTGCTCTGCGTACCCTTGCCGTGCAACCCAAAAAAGAATCGAAGAAAGTTCACTGGCGGCAGACTGATCAGACGACCAATGTCTCTGACTGCATGTTCTGTAAAAAAAGAAAGAAAAAGAAAGGCAGCCGTTTCTGATGCGCATGCTCTTCTCGGCAGAACTACGCGCGCGAAAGGCGCCTGCGTCACCTTGACTACTGTACCTTGACGGTTGTCGGTGTCAGATCGCAGCCGAGGTCACTTGCGAGCCCTACGAGTGGACGCAACGTACAACGTCACATCGTGACGGAGATTCCCGTCATTTCTCACGTGTGTTCCACAAGAGTAGGAGAGAGTTCTCCGCATTCGTGAGAATCAATCGACTGCTGCGCGCGATATTTTTTGCCACGCTCATATTTCTTGCGTGAAAACGTTATTTAGTGATCGGACATTCGATCACGATCAAAAACTAATTTTTTTTTCTCGGTCCTAGACTGCTCCTTTAAGCGACTGGCTGGAACGTGTAACTTTACAGTGTGTTATCACAGTGTTTCCACAGTGTGTAATCCATTCTCTCAGAATCAACTGATACTGTTAGTATCTTGATTTATCATAACAGTTGTGGACTAATTCAAGATGAAGATTTGTTGATTGACTTGAAACATTGGTCATGCACACATACAAGAAACCAAAAACTCACTACACGACAGAACTCAGAACAAACTAGACGTCGCGCGTGACTCCACTTTTTTACTGTATTAGCACAAGTGAGTCGAAATACGGCTCGAAGGTATTAACATCTGCACAAAGGAAAAAAAACGAGGAAAAGGTAGCCTGCCACACAGACAACGGCTGTGACACGCAACTCAAAGTACAACAACAACTTTATTTTTGACCTTGGAGAGTGGGGAGTTTCATCGCCACAGGCGATACTCTACCCCATTGCTGGTGGGAATGGGGGGAATAAAATAACGAGTCCCTTCACAATAACGATCGTGAATCCGATGGTGAAAGTCACTGAAAAGATTAGCCAGCTGTAGGGATCGAACTCACATCTTCTGGATTACCGGTCCGGGGCGCTACCAATTGAGCTAAGTTAACACACCTCCTCAGCGACTTTCGGGATGCGTCATCTGAAGGGACGACAAACCAGCCACTCACTCTCACTCCTTTCACTCTTACATTTTGCTCACTCATACACACATTCATACGACGGAAATCGACGCAAGCGGCACCTGTTGAACAAGAGAGAAACTGATGTTCTGAGGCTGGAACAACATAGGAGGGACTGATACAAACAAAGCCTGAAATTGCCTAAGAAATCAACGATGAAAGATGAAAGTCACTGAAAAGGTTAGCCAGCTGTAGGGATCGAACCCACATCTTCTGGATTACCGGTCCAGGAGGAGGAGCAAGGGAAAGGGAGCGTTTGTACCCCGAAGGAGAAGGCGCGCCTGGATTGTCCCGAAACGATAGAAGTGCTGTCGTTCTACCAGCTTGAGTAAGAAAAACAAAATAAAGAAAAAGATGGTGTTCCTTCACGAATTCTTTTGCGGACGATCTAGCGAACGGATTTTTGTTTTGAAAACGGCTATGATATCAGGTCACCGAAAGGAACACGTGTTCTTATTGGGACAACTTCGTATCTTTCATAATTAAAAAGTTAATTAACGATTTTTAGGTAATTAGTCATTTGACGGTCGAGCAACATTTGGCCAAGAACATCTGCCGGCCCAGAGATGATAGAAGTGAAAACAGCATGCCTATAGTCCTTGCAGTTTTTTTATGAAAAATCTGTATCGCCTAAAAAAAGACACCCTGTATGCAGCTACTTTTGAAGGGAAGCCCCAGGCAGAAACTTCGAGTAGAAGGTGTCACTGACGTAGCCTTATTTCTGCTGTGTGTTGTTTCGTAAAAGTAACCCCTGAAGGGGGGGATCAAAATATTCGTTCGGTCGCAAACTCAATGTACAGAAGGTGCGCTGGGGAACCACAAGACGTGTCTATGGTCTCTAGGGTGCTGCGTAGATGTCGTCCAAACCTGGTATGTCAGATGTTAACTTGTAAGTCCCCGTATAGCCCTGCACTGTTAGAAATGAACTTCACTGTACTGCGCGCTCACTGATAGCCACGATCTCTGATGATATCGTCATCTGCCCTGATTTGTTGATGGCTTAGTGGACTGGCGGCGGCCTTTTGTGTAGGAAATTTGGTGTCACGCTACGACAAATGCCTCAACCGGAAGGGCGATTAGTTTGAAAAGTAGCATAAAGGCACTGAAATCTCTCGCGAATTGCCGCATTTTTTAATTTGCTCTAGGTTCCCTGTTGTTGCTGTGTGGACCTTGAAAAAAAACCCCTCGTGCCTATGAAGTATTAGTGCATAACTCCTAAGCAACAACAACTTTATTTTCAGAAGGAGAGTGGGGAGGTTCATCGCCAGAGGCGATACTCTACCCCATTGCTGGTGGGGATGTGCATAACTCCTAAAATCACAGCTTTTACTGTTGGAAAGTCGACCAGCTTATGATTTGTGAGTCTAACAGCTTTTGGAGGGGCACCACGGTAATATTATATGGCGGTTTAGACCTTGAAAATATGCGGCTATCACCGAGAAGAAAAAAAATATGTAGGAATACAAGGGGAATAAAGTCGAATCAAATGCTTCCACCAAAGATGTAACCGGCAGGCACGAGGTCAACAAATGGAATTCAAATTGCATGATATCCGTACCTTGAAGATGCCCCCTTTGAGATTATACTCACTGCAAAATTAAACAGCAATTCTTCGTCTACTCTTGAAAAAGAAATAAAGAATGAATATCCGCGCAAAATATTAAAGAAAAAATGCCCCCATAGTTCAAAAGAATATACGTTCATATAGTTCATAAAAAAATACGCAAAGCACGTCTTCTCTATGTAAACCAAATTTCTTGACAACACTACCCACGGTGCCCACAGCCCTCTTGCCTTATGTGTTTCATTGTGACAGCCATTCCCAGGATGGTTTTTTCTTTTTTTTTTTTCTCCTGAACTTCTCAGCAACCTTTTGCACCAAAATGTCCGTGCACCGAAATGTCCGGATCCCGTATCGGAGGCTGTGAAGTACCGTAATCTCACTCGTATAAGCCGCACCGCAGATGAGCCGCAGGACGCATTTTTAGGAACATTTCGAAAATTTTCTGGCAGATAAGCCGCGGGCAATAAGAGACGACTGATTTGCGCGACAAAAAAGACCATAGAGAAGACCATATAACCCTGTGGTCCATACTCCGGGGTCAGCTCTAGAGTTCTATCAAGATCGGGTTGTGCTCTTGTTGGGCGTTTTTCATGGATTGATGGGCCAGTGGTCTTCCAAAAGACGTGAATCACTGTCACCACTTTCATTAAAGCTGCTTGAGAGAAGGCACCAGAACGGTCAGTCTACTTGAGTATGGACGCGCCCCTGTTACGTATTGTTCGTGCATTGGCAGGGCGGTGCTCTTCCAGAGACACTGTCAGCCCTTTCGTTCAAACCGGCGTATAGGGAAAATACCAGGAAAAAATAGTCATCAGATAAACTGTAGCGGTTGATAAGCCGCAAAGCATGCCCACGAAAAAAAAAAAATCGCGCATAAGCCGCGGCTAATACGCGCGAAATTACTAACCGGTCATTCCATTTTGTCCCGCAAGGGGCGCCGGTGACTCCCAGTGATTTTCAGCGCCTCCTGGACGAGAGCAATATATGCATCTAAAATATGTAATTCGAGTTACAGGAAGGGGTTGCCGAATTAATTTTTAATTCGATGGAGCTATAGCTAATCTCGACTTACTTGTCGAGATGCAGACATGGTTACCATGTAGACATGTCTCCATCCCATAGAGGTGCTATCACCTTGGTGAAGAAGTACGACGATGATGGACGTCGGAATAATCAACTAAGGAATCACCATAGACGATGAGAAGGATGATACAAATTGCTCGCAATGCAAGCTGTTGTTTGTCCCTGTTGGTCCTCGTTGTTGTCTCGTTACCTCGTTACGTCATCACCTCGTCAACTCGTTGGTCCTTCTGTTTGCTGTTGGTGGCAGGTAAGTACATCTTCATTGCAGCTCTGTCGCAAGTTTGACCTCCAATAACGTGTTACTGTATCTTACCACATCTATGCTGGAACTAAATACCGGATGACTATGCCTGGCTATCTGTGTCTTCTTGTCGTTAACGTACTGATTTGTCGTTTCTGCATTTTCCTCCTAATTACTTTTGCTGTCGAAACGGAAATTAAAATGGGATTTAGTTTTTGACAAAAACGTATTTTTGTCTTTTTCAGGCATGAAATTCTTCCGCGTCGCTTTGACCGTTTTCCGCTGTTTTAGCCTGGCGGCCACAGCATTTTTCTTTTGTCTCGTTATCTTCGAGGACAACGATGTCCTCATGGCCGTCTACACGCTCTGCGGCCTCCTCTCACTCTTCCTATTTGCAATATCAGACGAGGACATCAGGGGCATGTTCTGGAAGAGTGAGAAGGACGAAGAAGACATGATACCACAATTGACAGTGGACCACTCAGCATCGGCTAACACGCCCACGGGTTGGTCAGAAGAAAGCTCTACGACTGTCACTGTTGAGTGAGGTGGTGACGTGCCCCGTTTGTAAATAGCGTTCGTTTTTCTTGTTTTTGTTTTCCGTTTTTGTTTGTTTCTCTTTTTCTTTTTGTTTTTTTGTCTCTTTGTTTTTGTTTTCGTTATTTTCGTTTCTTGTTTTCTTTTTTTTTTTTTCGTTCCTTTTCGTTTTTGTTTTTCACGTTTATGTTTTTCCTTTTCGTTTTTTGTTGAAATTGAACGCAAATGGAAACAAAGAACAAAAGGTAAATCGAACAAAAACTTGTAAATATTTTGTACGTAGCGTTTTTCTTTTTTTTGTAAATAGCGTTGATAAGGGGGGGGGGGTTGGAGGGCGTGACTCAGTTGCATGACCTCATCCAACTGAGTCACAAGCGAACCGGCCTCCACGTGGCGCCCTCTGGAAACGGCAAACTTGCCGGCTAACAGGTTCGCACAGGACAATTTGTCCTGGACTCGGTGACGTACTAGCTCTTGGGGACGGAACTGTCCCATGGTGTCGGCCCTGACTTACGCAGGACAACTACCACACATTTGTTAAGTAATGAGTTGAAGGTTACTGGGTGTAACAACTGTTGCCCATGTATTCCAGATGGAAATTTTGGAAAATTTGGAAATATGTATAGATTTTATTTGGAAACTCTTCAGGAACTGCTTTGCAAAAGCACAATTTTTAGCATTTGACTCAAAACATAGAATATCGTCACCTTAATATATATATATTTTTTTCAAATCTGTGGCACTTGCATTTAATCACACATCCTCTATGCCTACCCCCCATATGGGGGCAAAAGGTGGCCATTACAGTGTCGCATCGTTCATTAGGTTAACTATGCACCAGTTATCCTACCCCGTCATCGTGATAAATATAATGGAATAAACAAGTCCCCCAATTGTATAAAATACAATATACAGTCAAACTCCTTTATAGCGAACACCTTTTTAACGAAAATGCCACTACAGCAAATTTTTTTTGCGGTCCCGCTGGAGCCTACAAGTCCAATAATGGACATCCTTTTTAACGAAAATACCTTTACTGCGAATTTTTTTTTTGCTGTCCCCTGAGTTTCGTTGTAAAGGACTTTGACTGTATATGCATATATCGTCAGCATACAAGCTGATGTTGACGCCCCGTGGCAAGAGAGCTGGTAGAGCAGCCATCACGACATTGAAGAAGAGTGGGCTGAGGACCCCGCCCTGTGGGACACCTGCTGTTGTGCTGTGATGAGAAAGCAGTGGCCAGCGCTACAGCGCCGCTTACAGTGTGCCCTTGATGTTGTAGCTGCTTTCCTGGAAAACAGAGGCATGGACCTCTCTCATGAGAAGACTGTTTTTTTGCCTTTTACTCGCCGTCATTTGAAGAACTTTCAGCTTCATATAGGTGGGAATGTCGTGCGGCGTGTTACACACCATAAGTTTCTTGGTGTGGTTCTTGACCGCTGTCTGTCCGGGAGAGCGGAGGTTCGTTGTCTGAGAGGTAGAGCTGAGTCTCGACTGAGTGTCCTGCGATACCTCTGTGGTGCCCGCTGGGGGCTTTCTACAAGGGCATTGCTTGGTCTGCACCGGTCCCTCATACGACAAATGTTAATGTACCATCTTTCAGTGTTGCATAGTCTTTGTCCTTCGTCTGAACAAGTGTTGGAAACCGTCCTTGCAAAGAGCATGAAACAGTGCCTTGGTGTCCACAAATCAACGCCAAGTACCCCTGTCATGGCTGAAGCCAAGGAGCCTTCGCTGGTCTTTATGCGGACGGCACAATCTCTTGGGCACTACATGAGGCTCTCCACTCGCCACTACCGTCACACATTAGTGCGCGACATTCTTCGGCGACCAGCATCCGGGTACTGCCAAGCCGTTTTAGCTCACCGCAGCCTCATTCCAAAGCATAAAAAACTGGTTCTACCCGCAGTCCCTCCATGGGCCCTTCAGGCACCATCTGTGCATGTCAATGTCCCTGGCTTGACTTCCAGAAAATCGGCTACAACAATTGTTCTTCGCCAACTCACCCTGAGTCTGCTTCATCGCGATGAAGGCAGAATTAAAATCTTTACTGATGGCTCATCGACACAGACCGGCTCTACCTGTGCATTCGTAATCCCTGAGCTGTCGATTGAACGAAGCGCTAAGCTGCTGTGGCCGAGCTGCATTCCATTCTGATGGCGCTTTCCTTCATTGTGTCCCGTCAACCACCGATGCACTGGACCATATACAGTGACTCCAAAACAGCCCTCCAAGCTCTGCAGTGCACCCTGGGCTCGAGCTCCCTCGCTCCACTGGTGTGTGACGTCCTCAGGGAGTATTCATGTGCTGTCACACAGACACATAACATCACCTTGCAGTGGATCCCAGGTCATTGTGGCGTCCCTGGGAATGAGGCTGCCGACCTACTTGCGAGACGGGCTCATGTGGCACGAGGCGTACCGACGCACCGTACGTATTTCACCCAAGCGGACGCGAAGCAAGCAATTGGTACTCTCATGGGACGTCTGTGCAGTGAACACTGGCGCAGAAGTGTCCCTTCTACGTCGTTCCTGCGCAGGGTGGACCCAGATCTCCGTTTTTATATGCCGTCAGCGCTTCCTCGACCCATCACGTCGCTCATCTACAGGCTTCGCCTCAACGTGCCATACAGTGGACGACTTTTGTTTAAGCTCGGCATGGTCCCGTCCCCCAACTGCAGTCTGTGTGATGTAGTTGAGGACGTGGATCATATACTCCAAGACTGCCAGAGGTACAGTGCACACCGATGTACCCTTGTGTCGTCCCTGTCTCGCCTGGATAATCGGCCATACTCCACCGAAAAGGTTTTTGGGTGCTGGCCAGCAAATCAGCTCATACCTGCCATGCGCGCCCTTGTGCAATTTCTCGTCTCGACGGACCTGTTTGACACATTGTGACACTCTTTGTTTTTAGTGCCTTGAGACTTCGCTTTTGGTGACAAGCTCCGTGTGATGATGTTCTCATTTATTCTTTCAAAGCGTTTCCAAGCGTCGAGGTTAGTGTAGTTTCCCTTTCTTTTATTAATAACGCGTCCTGGAGTAGCCAGTCCCGAGTGGCTCGAGACTACCATCTCCATTTTTTTTCTTTTAAAATCAATCAATCAATCACGATATATATATATATATATACAGGGTGTCCACGCTAAGTGTGAACAGATTTTTAAAAAATATATATAACACTTTTTTCCAAGATGAAATCGTTGCAATATAGCATATGCTGAAGGGCACTTCCTAGCAGGGCGTTAGCAAAGTCCAAAGGCAATGTCTTCATTAACTTTCATTAATTAACTTTTTAATTATAAAAGCTACAAAGTTGTCCCAATGAGAACATCTGTTCCTTTCGGTCACCTGATATCGTAGCCGTTTTCAGAACAAAAATCCGTGCGATAGATCGCCCGCAAAACATTCGTGAAGGAACGCCATTTTTTCTTTATTTTCTTCATTGCGCTTCTTAGAAGACGCGTCTTTCTTTCACCCCCAATGTGAGAGGGAGAAAGAGCACACTATCGCCTCTCGCGTCCTGGAAAAAGATTAAAAGGAAACAGAAAATGCAACCCAAGATAAGGCCAGTTCCGATAGTCACCCGATACATTTGTTTTTGTTTTGTTTCCGCAAGTTAAAGCTCATCTTCGACGCATGAGGCGGCACTGTGCTCCTTCCCCCTCTCCCGTTGGGGATGAAGGAAATACGCGTCTTCTAAGAAGCGCAATGAACAAAAAAAGAAAAAAATGGCGTTCCTTCACGAATTTTTTGCGGGCGATCTATCGAACGGATTTTTGTTCTGAAAACTGTTACGATATCAGGTGACCAAAAGGAACAGATGTTCTCATTGGGACAACTTTGTAGCTTTTATAATTAAAAAGTTAATGAATGAAAGTTAATTAAGACATTGCCCTTGGACTTTGCTAATGCCCTGCCAGGGAGTGCCCTTCAGCATATGCTATATTGCAATTGATTTCATCTTGAAAAAAGTGTTATATATATATAAAATCTGTTCACACTTAGCGTGGACGCCCTGTATATATATATATAACAAAATATGGCCAGTGTGATTCATTAAAGGTACTGTAAAGCAGCAGGCAAGCTGTTAATATTGGCAGCAGCATTTGAAAGCTTATTCCGAAAGAAACCCGCACTGCGAACGATCAACGCTTGGTCGTCGTCGGGCACCTCTATCGGCTAAGTCATGGGCTAAGCAGACGGCTTCATGAACTGCCTTTGAAAAGTTTTTGTCGATCGAGATAGTTCCAGACATATATTCCCTCAAAATGCAAGAACATTGGTACAGAGTTAACTTGGACGCGCCTCCGACCTGCGGAGCGGATAGAGAGTCGCCCTAGGTGGGCATTTTCCTGCGGCCTCACTCATCTTCACGTCACGAAGCACAGACTTTATTGGCCTCACTCACCCTCACCAAATTTTCCTCACCAGTAACTAAACCTCAGTCGCCCTCACCCTCAAATTGCATTTTAAAGTTTGGCATCACAAACCTCACCTCAGGGCATCGAGATCCCGAGAGGCCTCACCATCCTCATCCTGACATGCCTTCACCTCATGCGGCTATTCACAACCCTTATGCCCGCACATATCTTCACCTCATGAGGGGCCTCATGTCCTCAAGGTGCCTCATGTACTTTCGCCTCGTGAGGACCCACATTGCCGCATGAGTCCTCATCCTCAGGTGCCCTCACCTCATGAGGACCCTCATGGCCTCACGACCCCTCATCCTCACAAGCTCTCGCCTCGTGAATACCCTCATGGCCTGACGTGTCTTGGTGTCACCAGGAGGCACATGAGCCTCAAAAGAACTTTCCGTCATGTTGACATGAGACGTCGGCGTTGAACTACTGCGCCTGCAGTTGGTACTAATGCTACTGTGCGACATTAAACTCTTTATAGGGTTTTGTGCTGTGCTCGGATAAATTTGGTAACTGTTGTTACTGTCACAGTGAGGCTTAAAGTGCAGCTCCGCTGCTGTTCCGAAAGTATGAAGACGTTGTGATATTCAGAACCGTGGTCCCAACTTCATTCATAAACGCACATTGCTTTCCAAATTTCTATACTCCTTCGTGAGAAATTTGAGAAAAACTACCGGGCGGCGGTTCCACTTGTGACGTCATACTTGGAACTGCGCGGATTGGATAGCTACACCTAGCCAGCTCTGCCTGGCAACCAGTTTGTGTTTACACTCCGTCATGGCCGCTGTATCGTGCTGAAAAGCTGTCACGAGCTATCGGGGACCACCGCACCGTTTTATCATGTTTCTTATAAGGAATACTTCGTCTTCGAGCACGTTCTCGTTCTCAATAGCTTTGGTGGTGCTTTCTGCACGCGCAGCAAGTCCGCGCATAGTGCGCTGCCAAAGCTATTGAGAATGCGTAAGTGTACGTCACACGTTAGGTGTTAGGTCTTGTTGGTAGCATGAAGCACAGTGCGGGCACAGAATGTCCGCTCACGACGGCCGTCGTTGCACAACGAGGCCATCCTGTAAGGCTTGTTAAAGAAGACCGGCAAAACTATCTTTGAGGCTCTTAACGACAGCAGTTATCACGGAACACACCCAAAACATTCACCTTCGCCCATAGATCTCCGCCATCGCATCGACGATTTGGCGTTAGCCAAGCCACGAGCGCGGCTAAGCCAGGACGAAGCCGGGATTGGTCAGGGTTTGCCGACCACAGGACCGCCGTGCAAGGGAAAGTTAAAAAATTGCTTTCTTAAAAACTACAAACAAATGGGTGAAAAATTTTCACATGTATGCTCCCTGTGCGGAAACGAACGCACAGCCCAAGCATGGCTCCATTCTGTCGCAGTCGAAAATCGGCGGAGCTGAGCTTTAACGCTAGCGTTTGGCATCAGCAAATGGGAGCCCGAACACATCACCTCATCCGTCAGGCCCCTCACGAAAGGTCCTCACGACCTCATTCGTGATGTTCCTCACGGAAGGCCTCAGGGCCTCATCTGTGAGGTTCCTCACAAAAGGCCTCACGACCTCATCTGTGAGGTTCCTCACGAAAGGCGTCACGGCCTCCTCCGTGAGGTTGCTCACAAAGGGACTCACGGCCTCACCACGACTGGCCTCATGAGGCCCTTACGGAGGGCCTCATGAGGGACAATGCCTCGCGGCTGTCCTCATGAGGAACATTCAGCGTGGGCCTGGGCTCACTCACCCTCACCTTATCGTCGTGAGGTGATGGATCGGCTGCCGATCACGGGCGCCTTTAAGGTCGGGTGTGCAACGAGGACCTGTCCCATTGCGTTCGCTCAGCACGCATTCGTATACGGAGCAATAGATTGGACGCCACCGATGTGCGTACGACGTCGAAGGCGGGACGATTTTGTCAGATGGAACAAGTAAACCCTTCATACCACACTTAGTGCAGGAGACGCTAAGGGGTTATGGCTGTACCAATACATGGCGGTCATTGCCGGGTGCAGACGGAAGACCGAAACCGAAAACTATGTAAACTGCCGAGCTTCGTCGGATTGCATCCTTGATATCCTTGTGTAGCACAAAGTCTCGTTAAAGCAGACGGTCGACTTGCGAACTGTGGGCCTCCAAGTGTCACTATGGAGGCCCAAAGGAGGCTATGGAGGTGAAAAGTCGTGGAATATAACAGTTGCGGACAGACAAGATGATGGGGACACGCCAAAGGTGCACTTGTGCGTGCCCGCAGCTGTTCGATCTGCGTCCTCGTTTCCCCATTATCTTGTCCCGGGGGCATCGCCGTTACCTCGTCTGAGGCCACACTGGCCCCATGATGCAGTCGCAATGGCAGCGTGGTTATCACCACCCATTCTCTGCTTTACTCCGTTGACCCCACATTGTCCCTTACTCTACCCCGCCGAACGGCGCGTTCCTTTACCAGTCTTCCACCGCATGAGACTTAATGTGGTTTTTACACCGGCTTTCAAACACCTCCTCGGTGTCGGCACGTCCAACCTCTGTTCCATGTCTGGTATGCCCGGTGACCTCGATCACGTCCTACTGGTCTGCGGACAGCACGATCACGAGCGCGCCCTCACGGAAACTGCTCTCCGCCGCGTCGATCAACTCGGGTTCGACTTAGCCAATATTCTCGGACCATGGTCGGACCCCTCACATCTGATGCAAGGCCGACGAGCTGTTGCTGAGTTCCTCTCCAGCACTGGACTAACTGACGAACTCTAATAGGACAGATTTCCATCGTCATCACTTTCTCATCCCTTCCACAAGCGCAATGAGGCAGTGTACCGCCGTAACGGCGGAGAATCATCCCATTTACGTGTGTGTGTGTCCGCCCTAGTGAAAAATATGCCAAAGTGCGCTATTTTCGCTCGTTGCGCGAGTTCTGCGGGAGCTTTTTCATATAGCTCTCTTTCCTCAAGTGAAGTCAGGCTATTCCTCAAAGCAAGGGGCACCCCAGCTTCCGTTGTTTCCTCATCCATCAGTACCGTTATTTTTGTTTCGTTAGAACCTGGTAAACCGCGCACACCTATCGAGTAGCGGAATCGGTGATTTTATTTTTGCTGTCTGCGTGGTTTTTCAAAGTTCTAGATTGTGAGTTTTATTGCCTGATATTTATCGGATGAAATCGCGAGCTGTCTTTTGTGGGGGGGGGGGGGGGGGGAGGGGGTAGCACATCAAACCAGATAGTACTATGACGATAGTGCAGAATGGCGGCATCACTATTCCCCCTCACACTCATTCCTGGGGACAAAGCGGTGTGCTACATGCTTCGAGGAACAGCCTGATGTCATATGCGAAAGGGCGAGATGGGGAGAGGAGAAAGTGTCCGCAAAACCCGCGTAGCTGGAATATGTGGTATTTTCGCACGTTTTTTACTAGAGCTCAGAAAAGAGCTGCGATTTCGATCCATGCGGGGTAGACTTCACAAGCATAGATAAATCATATGTAGAGACTGTATACTTGTCTTTCACTCGTCGACATCTGCAACATCTGTAGAACGTCCAGCTCTACATAAGCGGGCACTTGGTGCGGCGCCTAACACATCACATTTCCTTGGATATGCCCTCGACTGCAGTGTGTCGAGAGCAGGAGTGAGGATATATATATATATATATATATATATATATATATATATATACGCTATGAGGTGAGCATCGAGCGTTGCGCCATCGGGAACGGCTGACTCGCCGAAGATGGCGCTCGTTTTGTGCGAGACTGTCTCCTCAAACGCCTAATGCACGGATCTGGCGTGAGATGAATGGCCTAAGTTTTCCAGTAAGCCCCCTCAGCCCTTTTAAGGCCTTGGCGGTTGGAAATGCCTTTTGTAGCCTTCTCACAAGACCATCAGAAGCCGTATCTACGGAGTCATATCGGCTGTCAGAAGCAACTATATTGCTGAGTTTCCCGCAGATCCTATACTCTCAACCGATGGACCCATAAACGGTAACTTTACAACGGAGAAGCTCACAGCTGCGATATCTCGATCTCGGGGACATTTAGCTCCAGGATCTGATGGCATCTCGTATCAGGCAATCGCAAACCTGGGCCTTTCGTCTTTACTGGTCTTCCTGAAGCTTATCAACTCCTCCTGGAATAGTGGGTTGGTTCCGGATCCTTGGAAGGCCTCACAAGTCATCCATGTACTGAAACCTGGCAAAACACCCCGGGCCTTGGAATCTTTTCGGCCTATCAGTTTGACAAGCTGTTTGTGCAAAGTCATGGAACCTCTTGTTCTAGCGCGCATGAATTGGTTCCTTGAGACCAACCACCTTCTACCGCAAGAAATGTCAGGCTTCCGTGCCTCACGTTGTACTATGGACAGCGTGCTTGACTTGATGTCGTCCATAGAAGAGCGACGCGCGGATGGCCGCCTCACGGTGGCTACGTTCCTCAATGTAAAACGAGCTTACGACACCGCCAGCCATGCGCGTATAAAAGGAGCTATATATAAAGGAGCTGGGCATTAAAGGTCGAGCCTTTCATTGGATTATTGATTTCCTCCGGGGAAGACGGGAAGACAGGACCACACTTTCTCACAGCCGGTGTCCTCCAACGACGTGGGCTCAGTCCACTGCTTTTCAACATACTCCTGGCTGCCCTTCCTTCGTTGTTGCCACGCGGTGTGCGCGTAAGCTTGTATGCTGACGACATATGCCTGTGGTGCTCTGGGAAACAATGGCCGGCTCTCCAAAGAAGATTGCAGGACGCTCTCGACATCACTCTTAACTTCCTCACTCAACGGGGGATGGATGTGTCGCCGGACAAGAGCGTCTTCTTACCTTTCACACGAAAGCATTTATCGAAGTTTCAGCTCAGCCTGCACGGACGTCCCCTCCGTAGGGGTTTTCACCATCGCTTCCTAGGATTCATATGCGACCGTAATCTAACCGTAATCTGGAATGCAGAAGTCTTGAATATTAAAGAGCGCGCAGCAGCACGCATAAATATCCTGCGGTTTCTCTCAGGATCCTGATGGGGAAGTTCTTGCCGATCTATGGCCGGCCTACATTCTTCCCTTATCCAACCGATGTTGGCATATCATGCGCCTGTCCTTAGCTTTCTGTCCTTAGCTGTGATGAGCTTTCATCGCACGTTAAAGAACCCTCAACGTTAAAGGTCAGCTCCGGAGGAAACTCACTGCCACGGATTACAGCAAAAACTCGCAGGCACAAAGGTTGATGCCTACTGAATGTACTTCCAAAATAGTTCCGGCGAATACCCTGTATTTACTGCGAAATCTGTTTTTGGTTTGCCGTCCGATCGTCCGCTTGAACAGCTGACGTCACGCTCAGCTTTCGCTTTGGCTCCTCTTGGCTTGTTTGCTGGCTCGCAGTTTCGCAATCGCCAGCAATCACAACTCGTCAGGCTGAAACCGAAATCGAGAGTCGTGTACGTGTGGGCACCATTCTCCGCGTTTTAATTTGATCATCTTTTTACTCCGGCTAGTCAGTACACACAACCTCATCTAAGTTGTCACTTTGTGAGAGATGCAGCGTGAGTATATTGTGAGAATGCCGTGCTTCTCGCAGTACGAGCAGGTACGCTACTAAGAAAGATGTTTCGTGCAGGTTCCCAGTTGATATTGTGCGTGATTGAGTGGTATGAAACCAGTAGTTGAGTGCTCTGAACATATCAAGGCAACTGTCGTGTGTGCACGAAGCATTTTGCATCAGAATGTTACGAGGTCGTTCACTTGACGGCCGATTTGGACTGTAAAAGTCGCTGGAAAGGGATGCGGCACCTGCCTCGTTCGACGACAACAAAGAGGAGAGGATAGCAACAAAGGACCAAAGTTGCGGGTAAGTGTCCGCACGAACTTGCACTATGGCTTGCACACAATGTAAACATGTGAACGACAAATATGGGACTGCTAAACCCTATAATCCGCGGTTGTATGTAAAACTACGCAGTTTCTCAGAGAAGCTGGTTGAGAAATTACATGAGTTTGGAGAAGTCTGAGCTTGGGCACAGGGAAGACAAAACAGTCACAGCAGCTGAAATCAGCAACAACTTAGGAGTTCCTGTTTTGAGACACTCTGTGTCTGTCTGGACTTCTGTGTGATCACATTCAACCTTTTCCCAACCATGGAACCACACCATTTCCTGCATACATGGTAGCATATTGTTGTTCCTCTTTAAAAGCCGGGCTGTGTCTGTGAGTGCCGTGTATTCAAGTTGTAATGTAAAGTTATTACGTGCCAGAAATTCCATTCTGTCCTTCTATACTAATGAAGTTGACTCCAGCAACTGAGTACCTTGACCAGTAAGGGATGACGATCAGCATGCTCGTCACAGATTAGCAGAAATAGGTGAAGTCATGAGAAAGGCTCATCTACCTGTGAATCATCGTTTTGACACATGGCACATTGCAAGAGGGCCACATTTGCTTTGTAGCACACAGTCATAACACATATGTATGCTGTCCATTGGTTGACAACATATTTCCTATTAGAAGGGGTATAGCTGGGGGCAAGCTATGCTGTCAACATTGTTGATCACATTTTGTAGCTCTTAAATATGTTGATGCTTTTTTGCACTTTTCCTAACAATATTAGCCTTAACAGGTATCATTATAATTTCTGCTTCTCCTTTCTCAGGCCCCAGGAAAGAGGTACATACAGCAGCACTGGTGAAGCAACGTCTGGTGCTACAATAATGGTGCCACAGTATCGTGAACATGTACATGTGTGCACACATGGACAAGCAATGATAATGGCAACCTGTTTCCGGTAAAATGGCTCATGATACTCTGGCATGTCATGGATATTTGGATCATAACGTTGCTTCACATAGTCATGAGCATCAAAGTCACCATGCAAGATGTGCACATCAAGACATTGGGAAGCTGCTTTGGCCCCACGAAGGTGATTTACAGTATTTCAAGCTAGCAGCGATTACTAAGCAACTGTCCTGCATTCCTCACTTACAGGAACTGGAACATTCGAAGTGTTGTAGGGGATAGTGGGTGTACTTCCCCTTCTGAAGGACATCCCGCCATTGTGTGCACTAAAAGTTTCCTTGTCTCAGTGCTGTTATTCGGTCATGTATCAAAGTATGTCATGGTAAGTAGGTCATGTATCACTTCCACCTTATCTGTGTGCCACATATTGTATCTACACAAAAGGAATGTGTGTGAGAAAACTACTGAAACAGAGAATTGCATTGCTTCTTTACTGCACAAGCCTGTTCTGTCTGTTTTAGGAATTCTAATAATGCTAATTTTCATGTCAGGTTATGTCCGGGGGCTTTCTGGTGCTCTGCTCGATCTCTGTGGACGATAGCTGTTCATGAGCCCCCGAACAGAAGGAAGAGACTACACAAGGGGGGTTCACCGCAAGAGTTACAGTGAATGAGTAAACGCTAACAACTCTGCAAGGCATTAAATGCAAGTCGACAGCAGAAGGGCTTCGGCGAACATGTACAGACAGTCGCATACCTAGGATTTTTAGTTTTTGGCATTTCATTCGCCATTAATCGGTGGCTTCTGTAGAAGCGTAGGGGATGGGGAAACAAACACAAGATTTTGGAGCACACAGTAAATGGTACCCCATGTTCCTTAGCCATTTTTACTACATGAAGTGCCAGGGGAAAATCAAAGGGGTTGGGACGCTTTCATAGACGTGGTTTGTTACATCATGGGTGCATCATGCATTGCGCTCCATAATGCTGATCAATCTGTTTTTTTTTTCATGTGTCATACTTCGTGAGATAAAACCTCTCGAACAGATGCCTGACTAACGCACGAATGTCAAGGACCTCAGAAATACAGCCAATTCCACTGATAGCCCTGAGGTCTGTGACGTCAGAGCTGCTTGAGTTTTGCTATTCAAGGTGCCCATTTTCTACGCTCTATTCCAACCTTGGTTTGTAAAACACACATTGGTACGAAGAAGCTTTTATGTTCATGTGGGATGGTGGTGTTGCAACCCCCTTCACTGGTTTGTGGGTAATGACCTGATTCTGCACCTAAGACTTACCACAGAACACCTGAACTGACACCTGTGTTCTGTCCATCTTGCAGTGTGCTTGTTTACCTGTTGCGAGGGATTATGGGGGAGTCAGATAGTTTTATCATCTCTGTGTATTCAATAAAATTATGGTCTATTCAGTGTTACGTGTAAAATTACAGTATGTGTGGAATGTGTGGAGATGTGCATTGATTCAAGAAGTAAATCGGCTCCTGAAACCAGCATGCAGATCCAGATGTAATACTGGTGTCTTTCACATATGGAAGCAACTCATCTTCATTTCTTTTCTCTTTTTTTTTCTTTCTTTTTTGTGGTTGATTAATGTGATGGCTCATGGCTGCACTGCACTAGTAAACCAGCCGAAATAAGATGCAAGATATCCCTGATAATTACACTTGCATGGTGTCCTTGTACTGTGCAGTGTATTTTTGTATTCGTTTATTTTTTCCTTCCTTTCTTTTTCTGTTCAGCTCTCATAAGCCATGTATGCCCTCATGTAAGTATCTTGTTCTTGTATCTGGTGCTTGCTCTCTCGACAGTGTAAAATTTCGGCAAATACGTTCATCGCGAATCTACACTAAGGTTGTCATTCAAGCCTAATTCTTACGTACGTAGTACCTGCAGTGTGTATACGATAACATGGCGTTGCCAAACACAACTCGTTCACCCGGTTATAATGCCAAGAAATGCGATTACTGCTCCTGTAACGTCAAACGCCAGGTATTCGAGAGTGATAAAGATATGCGCAAGTGATGCAGCAGTGGTGAGCCGTAACTATAAGAGAGTGAAGCCTTCAATTAAGCGATGAATTGACTTACTTTATCAAAGACACCTACAATGCGAATAAAAATATCTTTCGTATGTAGGCGTAGCACAGTTCTGTTGACAATATACGTGACGTTCATTGCGTTCTTAGCCAATCTGCCGCTGGCCGGAACGCGACAGCATAGTTGCACGAATCCTAACTGCACAAGTGGTATCAACAGCGTGTTTTAGCATTGGCAGATCATCCCAAATATTAAAAAAACGATGCGATCAAGAAGCCTACGTCGATCGAGCAGACGCTCCCTGCCACCATCGCCTGTTTACATTCCCGTATGCTCCGTAGGGAGGGAAGGAAGTCTTGAAGAACACTGATATCACTTACGTCGGCGATATAGACCGCGTGAACAGCTGCCGTCATAAAAATGGCGGCCCCCATGTCTGTTTCGAAATGGTTAATTTACGATTATTTAAAATATGGGGCTGTTTTGTGGAAATGAAGGGTCCTTTCAGACACAGTGCGATATGGGCTTCCAGAATATTGTTACAGTTTCAAGAAGTCAAGGTATCTCCGGAGCTGACCTTTAAAGAGCAATCCACAGAGCGACCGCTATTGCGTCGCTCATGATCTCAGTTGTCTCGCGACGTCAACCCCCCCATTATTAATATTGTCGTCGTCGTCTGTTTCCAAAACAAGGCATTCCACGTGATTCTCCTCCTGCTACATTATTGGCTCAGATTGCAGTCTCGGTCCATTTGATGTCTTAACGACTGTCAACAAACCAAGCGTACTGTCGTTAAAAGCGACATGGGAATACCGAAAGTGGCAGGTATCGCTCCCGGCGCTCGTTATCGCCTTCTACCGCTACTCCTCTATCGACACCGTCGCTAGCGCTCGACAGCGGCTCGGAATAGGGCCACTTTCCGACACCTTCCGACAAGTCACCGTTTCTCTTTATTTGGACGTAGGGGGCGCTGTGAGAGAGAGCTTATACTGCACACCGTTGAAGCTGCATGCTGACGAAATCGTTACAGCGGCTTATCACTTCTTTGGTCCGTGTGTGACCCACATAGAATGAATAACCGTTAGCTGGTCTTCCGCTCTGATGCCAATACACAAGAACGTTCTTCTTCTTCGCGAGCGACTACACCGCTTTCACATCTCTCGCTGTGACGGTTGCCCATCTTGCGGGATGTGTGAAACCGCAGAGCACTGTTTCCGGCGTTGTCGTGTTCCTCTTTTGCTGTGGCGCAGAGTAACCCAGATATTTCAGCTGTCGACTGTCGCCTGGGCCACCGTACAGTTCCTGGAACCGTTGCCTGTTCCGCGCGTTCAGCGTAAATAATTGCCTTTATTAATTACCGAGATCAACTTTCAAATTTGGATCCGTCGTTGCCGGCTGGCTTTCGGTGGCCCAGACTTCGGAGACGCAGCTATATTTCAGGCTGTCAGGTCAGGGCTTCTAGCCACATTGTCCGTGAGCAAGCACTGTATGGTCTTGTGGAGTGCTCTCGCCGCTGGCTGACGTCTACTCGTCTTTTCCGCCACGTTCAGGGTGAGTGGCAAATCATGTTCTAGCCAGCTCGCTAGGACCGTACTGCACTCTGCAGCGGCTCTCCCGTGTTTGGATTGTTCGCTTGGTATGGTCAGTACGAAAAGCAAACTCTCCTAGAGAGTGTTGTTATCTAGCTTGTAGGACTGTAACGTAAAGTTAGTGTCTGTCCAAAGGGGACTACCTCCATAGGTAGCTCTCCTGCTTGATGACAATACACACACACAGAAGAAGAAGAAGTCGTTCGAGCTGGACGTGTTCCTTCCGCGCTCCTCTGCTAGATTCTACTTTTGGAAAGCTTGTGTTTGTTTGTGTGAATTTCTTTATTTTTGACGGGCTTCCCCCTTTTGAGGGTCTGTTTGCCATGTGAGTGGTCTTAGCCTTAGTCTTGGTCTTGGTGCTGGGTCTTCTGACCCCAACCAAACCATGGCCAGCAGGCCGCTAGATTTTTCGGTGACACTGCCGTCTAACGTGTCCCGTGTCGACTTCCTGATCCCTTTAGCGGTGCATCATAGCGGCGGTGCATCATAGCCGGCACTTCGTCGTCTACAGTCGAGGGATGGCGCAGCGAGCGAAATGGTTTGCGCAGTCACCGCTTCACAACATTTTGGCGCTTGCATGGAAATGCAGTACCGCTGATGTAACGTCTTCTTTTTGTGTTATTCTTGTTTTCACTTGGCGCGCGACGGGTCAAGCGAAGTCTTGTGCAAACATATGACCGCTCGTGCTCACCCATGCTACCCATGCCAAGTCCAATGCTGCAAACACGCATATCGCGCTCAGCCAGACGGAACAATTAGTGGCGCGGCTTTTGAATGCGCACAGGCTGTCCAGCTGTCTCCTGAACTTCTTCGTTGATCTGTTGCTGTTCCGTGCTGTGCTGTTGTCGGGCGAAGGGTTAGTCACCAGTCGTTTCGTATGATTTCTGCAACGCTTGCGCATATAATAAACGAAATCTCTCGTAACACAAAAAACCTAAGTTGGAGAGGACGCGGTTGAGACAAGTTTGTGTCGACATGTTATGGCCTACCGACATTACTCGGAAATTGCGAAACGAAACCGCAACCTGTTTTCTTTATTTCCTGTCACCCTGGGCTTACAAATTTCAGACCACGTTGTGGTGGTGCAAAACGCTTCATTTACTTGCACAGCCAACAGAAATGAAATGAAACTGCAAAGAGGCTGCATAGCATTTCCCATATCATTGGACATCAGTGGAGGAGCAGGAGAAAGGCAAAAGAGAAGAAAAGGGAAGAAAAGCAGGGTAGAGGAGAAAAATGTGTGTGCGTGGACCATACAGCTGCTTGGAATGTAAAGTGCGAATGGAGGTTTCCAGTTTGGTCCAGTATATAATTCGGGTCTGTTGTGCTCATCCTGGTCGTCACTAACCACGGCCCCAGACTTCGCCCATGTACAGATCAGCAAGCCGTGAACTGGGTCTTTGATGTCCCATTCGTCTGGAGATGACTTTCAGCCCGTGGATCTCGTATTGAGGGCATTTCATAACAAATTGTCATTGTGAGTGTCACCTTGCCTATCCGCGTAAGAATTTCCAGAAATCCACTCTAGCTTTCTTTCACGTCCTCGTCGAGGCTGCCGACATCACATGAGCTTGTCTCGATTAGCAAAAGGCACACGGTACACTGATTACAATTCTTCTGGCTTAGCGTACTTCCTTCTGTAATCGGGAGCCCTAATTCGCATGATTCGGATAGCCAGGGTCAACAGGCTCTGGCAGGACGTAGTCGTTATAAATTCGCGCAAGGTACACCACCCTTTTCTCGTTCCGAATGGCGTCGTCCAGTACCTACAACGAAGAGGCAGTACTGCCGGTTGGTTATACGTGGAGTTGGCCATGGATCTGGTACCAGTAGACATGCGCGCACGTCCACAGACCGCACTTCCTCAGTTCCGGTACGTGACTCTGTCCTGTACGCCTGCTACAGTCCGCCAGTTGGTCCTGATATTTCGCGAATGTTCCGGTCACCATACACGGCATGCTTAGTGCGGCACATAACTGATCATCGGCTCAATATGCTGTTCCACTAGAGAGGACTCCCAAAACTACAGCGGTGTTCACGTCCATATGATCTTGTCCGATGCTTGGTGGAAGCTCAGTGTCAGCCACACTCTTTAGTGTGCACATTTTGCACTGTGGTGTTAGTTCACTGCGCAGTCCTTTTCTGCGTTCAGAAACGATTTCCATATCCGCAAGCGCACAACTGAATGGGTGATAGATTCCGATCGCCTTGAAGCTACTGATCCGCATGTGAGCATCCAGGTGTTATAATCTTTGCTTCATCGTGCGAGCAACTACACATGTATAACTTTCTGAGGTACCACTAAGGTATTACTGGCATCATATGCTCATGTTCATCAGTGTCCGCCTTGACGCCCTCATTGTGTAACGGTGTGAGGAAGACGGCACTGTGGGTTTGCCGTGCCGCCGGTTTTTGACGCTTCTGCCATCCCAGTGCTCGCTCATGACATCGTAACTCTGATATTCATTTCCCAATCTGAGGGAGCCAACATTTCTATCCGTTTATTTACCGTACTTCGACCTGGGTCCCAAGTGCTCCGATTCCATTTCAGCTTCCATTCTGAGTCAACTTCGATCCTGAATAACTTTTCTCAGCCGAAGCATATGTGCACACTTGCCCATCAAATTGTCCGCTGTACCTTATTGTACACTAAATGATATGGACGTGTCTGAAATCTGCCCCAAAGAGCTCCATCCGCCACCCGAAATTCCAAACGCTTTGGAGTCTAGGGGACCGCACTTGATCCGCGCTCCTAACCACGTCATGGGACGAGGGGTTACCCAGTGCGGTTCAAATAACTATTGTAAACTTGTCCCATGAAACAATAGACCCCCCTTCCCATTGGCATCCTACTGGATGAGTGCTAAAAGCGCTGCCAGGTTTTCGTCATCCAGTGTAAAAGAAAAGATTTCACTGTATAACCTATCCAGCGCCACTATTTTTTTACAAGCATGATCCTTCCACATTTCTGTGGCTGCGATTGGGAATTCCAAGACAAATAAGTTTCATCTACTGTTCCCCGAGAAAATGAGCATCGTTGAACAAACAATAAACAAAATTTGGGGCTGGGCTATGCTGCCCGTGCTCGTGCTCCCGCGTCATGGTCAACGTCGGCCTCATCGTCTTCCGGCCACGTGCAGCGGTATATCATTTCCAGCGGTCAAATTGTCGTTGCTTGTGACGACACACTCGATGATAGATGGCAGCACTGCGCTTCCCATTCTGAAGGGACGTACTCCACGGATGACCATACCTGACAAAAACTCGTGTGCCGAGTCAACGGCTTAACATAGATGAAATCTTTTTGTTGGTATTGGTTCTTGATATGTTTTTCTAGTGCGTGATCGAGCCAGATTTTCGATTTTGCGCGGCTCTATTTTGTAAGCGAGTGGAATCTCGAAATATAGCTTTTCCCAAACCTTTCGACGACGATATAAAAATTTCTGAGTCTAAAACGCAAAATCTGCTTCGATCAGGCACTAGATCTAAGCATCCTCTTCCATTTAAAAGCAGTTGCACGGAGATCAACCAAATTTTCGCGGCGCTAGAGAGTTGAAAAATGTATGGGGATTCCCATAGAGCGTCGGTGGTGATGCACCGCCTTCACTGGTGCGTCATTTGGGCGGCGGCGCATGCACCCTCGTAGTGAAATCGAAGCAGGCCGCTCAAACACTACGATGCAATTGCGAAGGGCACGTTAAAGAAGATTGTATCGCACCAGTATGCTCCCGTTGTTCCGAGGTTGGGCATGAGTCGTGTGATGCTCTGTGCAAGCGGTGCGGCGGTGACCACGCCATAGCTTCTTGCGCAGTCAAGACGTGGGCTTCACGTGTGGTCGGTGATAGTGTGTCGCTCCCGTGTTGCCTGTTCCGGTAGTTGTGGGGGAGCCTGTGCGCTCCGAAGAGTTGGAGTGTACCTCTGACGCACCCGTAGTAGCTACTAGAGCAGACGCATTAACTGTCGGTGTGGTAGTTCAAGAGGGTACCAGCGGTTGTTCCGCGGTAGTTGCTCGTTCATCTGTTCGGGGTGCGGAGCGCGGCAACTGTGATACCGCCCCCGTGGGTGATTCCTTCGCTCCTGTTCCTGCTGTCGAGCAGGTAGACACTGTAGATTAGGACAGCGTAAGTGTCGCGTCTTCCGACTCCGATAGGTTGGTAATTGACCTGGAGGCAGGTGCTGTGATGCCTGGCTGTAAACGGAAGCATGACTCCTCGGACGAGACTCCTGATGTAGTGGGAGACGCCGCCACCGTTGCTGACGAAATATCGGCTCCTGATTCCAAGCGCAAGCCCGATGATCCGGACGTCCCTTGCTAGATTCTCTGTCAATTCTATGTTTGTGTTTTTAGTATCCCTCTTTTTTATGTCCCAGCTTCGTGTCGCCACCTTAAATGTGCGTGGGTTTTGCAAACAGGCCAAACAGTTGGAAGTTGTCAGTTGGGCGAAATTGGCCCACGTTGATATTCTGCTGCTGCAAGAAACCAGGTCATTATTCGGAAGCTCCATTCAAATTATAGAAACTTCACATGGGGTCAAGGCATTCTTCAGCTGTGGCTCGCCTCAGCGGGCTGGCACCGGCATTCTAATATTTCCGTCTTTTCAGGGCTCCATCCGGTGGTTTGACATTGATACGGATGGGAGGGTGGTATCTTTGGAGCTTCAGCTTGACGGTAAATCATTTCGTATTGTAAATGTTTATGCGCCTGTACGTCGTAGTGAGCGATCGGACTTCTTCCGTCGATTAGACACTTTTCTTTTCGGCAGCCAAAGCTTGATAATTGCTGGTGATTTTAATTGCACGATCGACCGCCAACACGGTAGACAGGCGTGCAGAGAGCTCGAACGCCTTGTAAGCGCCATTGGCTTAACGGACGCCTGGTCTCACGTTCATAGCGACAGATACGAGTTCACTTGGGTGAACTCCCGTGGCCATCACAGTCGGCTTGATCGCTTCTATATGTCTCCGGGAATGCTTAATTCTGTCTCTGGGTGCAGCACGAGACCGGCCGAGGACCTCACTGATCATCATGGAGTCGTTTTATCTTTGTCAGGGCTGAAGAATTTTCGCACGGGTCGCTGCCTTTGGCGATTGAACGTGTCTCTGCTAGACGACCACGAAATTAAAGCAGATATGCAACATTGGCTGTCGGAACAATGTTCCACTCCCGATTTTGGGATCACTGGGAGGCTTTGAAGCTGGGGGCCGCTGATCGCTTTCGATGTTGGGGAAGACGGCGCGCGCGTGAACACCGAGAGTGTAGAGACGCACTCAGGCAGGTGTTAGCTATTCTACGCCACCCTGGATCCCGCAGCCATGACACTGCATCTGATATAGCGGATGTGGAGAGGCGCCTGATGGCCATGAGAATGCGCTCCTGGCGCAATTTCGCAGCGCAGCGAAACGTCGAACACTGGTGTCGGGAAGCATACTGCTCCCGCTTACTCCTCCAGCGCTATGTGGCAGGAAACCCGGCCTCGGATATCGCCGTTGTCCGGTCAGCTGACGGCTCACTTCTCACACAACCTGATGACATTCGAGCTGCAATGCGTGAGCATTGCGCGGCCCTTTATCAAGAGTCATCATCCAACGAGCCGGTGGTTAGCCCAGAGTGCCCACTCCCGGTGAAACAAATGGAGTTCGCAGACTCAGGGCCGCTCACGCAAAATGAACTTTTTGCCGCTGTTTCATCAATGCCGAACGGAAAGTGCCCAGGCATTGATGGCCTCCCAGTCGAGTTCTACAAACGTTTCTGGAGGGTAATTGGCGGTGCTTTAACTCGTACAGGTAATCAATGCTTGTCGCGAGGCACGCTCTGCTCCACAATGCAGAGTGGCATAATTGTCCTTCTCTGCAAAGACGCGTCAAGAAAGCAGGACCCGGATGCGTATCGACCCATAACACTTTTGACTTGCGACTACAAAATTCTAGCCAAGGCGCTTCTCCTACGTGTTTCGCCGCAGTTGGAGAAGGTCTTGCACCCATGTCAAGCCTGTTCGGTCCCTGGCAGGTCATCGGTCCTCCACAGGATGGCCATTCGTGACACCATTCAGTGGTTAAACCTGAGACAGCTAACAGCGGTGTTGGCCTCGTTCGACCAGGCAAAAGCTTTTGACAGAGTGCGTCATTCGGATCTGTTTTCCATGCTTACAGCTTACGGCTTTCATGAAGCGTGGATTCGCTTTGTGGAAGTGTTGTACCGTGGTGCGAAAAGCGTGGTCTCCGTTGCTGGTGGTCTATCGCGTCCAATTGAGGTTACGCGCGGTGTGCGCCAGGGCTGTCCCCTTTCTCCTGCATTGTACGCCGTTGCAATCAACCCGCTTCTGGTTCGTTTAAGCTCACTCCCTATCCTTCTCAGAATGCCTGGTTGCCCCCCTCCCGTTTTCGCATATGCAGATGATATCTCTTTCATGCTGCCAGGGGAAGCTTGCCTTGAACCTGTGCTGAAGGTTTCGACGATTATGGTAAAGTGTCTAGCGCACAACTCAACAGGTCTAAGAGCGGTGCCCTCTACATTAATACAGAACCTTCGCGGGTTGCCCCCTATGGCGTGCCCGCAAAGCCTCAAGTGAAAATCCTCGGTGTTGTCTTCGATGGTAGCGGGGTATCTCGTGTAAACTGGCCTACAGTGTTTAAACGTGCCTCCGCTGTTCTCCGTGAACTCAAATCTGTAGACCTGCCCCTCACATTCCGGGCCCTGGCCTCTTGGTACTGGCCTCTTGGTACTACAGCCGTCTGTGGTTCCTCGCCGCCGTATGTCTGCCACCTACAGTCATTCGGGTCGCCATAACTCGCAATGTGTTCCTGTGGGCTGGTTCAGTTGAATGGGTCAGGAGGTCACAGCTGTATCTCACGCGTGATCGGGGCGGTTTAGGCGTGACGGCTATCACGGAGCGCTCTCCAGTACTCCAGATCCGGGCTCTCTTTGAGGCGCTTCACAATCCTGATCATCCAGCGTGCGCTCTGGTGCACTATTTCCTGCCGTCCGGTTTCATGCCGTCCGGTGGTTCACCGATACCACTGATAGCCGTCCCAGAGCAGAAGTTCCCTCCCCTCTTTTCACAGCTTGCATAGCTGCCGTCAGACGCGTACGCGAGATGTCCCCAGACGCTGAGGTCTCTCTTTGGGAAGCCTAGGATTTCTACGCCGCGCTCATGGAGGCGGTGCTGGTTCCCTCCCTGCCTGGTGCCGTGGGTAGTCCTTGCGGGAGCGCCTGGCGACGTATAACGGCGGGCTGGTTGGACGCCCGTCGAGCGAGTCTCCAGTGGAAGATGGCTCATGGTGTCCTCCCGCTTCGTGAACGTTTACACCGCTTCCATATTTGTCGCACGGATCACTGCCCGTCTTGTGGCATCTCGGAGTCACCAGAGCACTGCTTCCTTCAATGCCAGATTCCGCTGCTCCTGTGGAGCAGAGCGGCTGTTGTTTTTGACCTTCCAAGAGTCGAATGGGCCACTGTAAGGTTCATGGAACCGCTGCCGATTGCACCAAGGGATCGGAAACATCTGGCATGTTTGATTGCGGAAATAAATTTCCAAATTTGGATACGCCGGTGCCGGTTGGCCTTCGGTGGCCACGACTGTGGGAGCGTAGGCTTTTTTCAGGCAGTTCGCGCTGGAGTACGGGCGCTGATCACCAGGGAACAGGCAGTGCTCGGCTCAGTCGAGTGCTCCCGTAGCTGGCTCTGCTCTACTCGCATCTTCCGCTATCATCAGGGTGAGTAGCACATTCTATTCTAGACACTTTGCTAGACTTGTACAGTCCTCCGTCGCGACTCTCCCGTATATCATGGATTGTTCGCATGGTATGGCCCGTACAAATAGCAAGCTCCTTTAGGAGCGTCGTTATCCTGCCTTTCAGCATAGTGCGCGTCTAGTGTCAAGGAGCCTACCTTCATAGGTAGCTCTCCTGCTTGATGACAATACATCCTAAGCTCTCCTGGAGTGTCGCGCACTGAAAAATTTGTGAATTCGGGCTCAATACAAATCAACGGATAGTCCTGGAATTCTACAAAGTGTGTCATTGACGAGGGAAAAGCAAGAAGAACACGCCAGTACTTTTGTTTTGGCGACATTTTACGCCATTTCTGAGCGCTGTGCGAACAAACGTTCTCTAGTGTCTTGCGCAGAAGTGACTCCCCCTTAAAGAAGCTTGGAAAGGAAATTTGAAAGGCTGAAAACCGTTTTTAATTTGTCAAGCATTGTGTAAAATTCATTCTCGTAAAATATTTCGGCTGAACAATGTTTCGTTACAGCGCAATACAATTTATAAAATCGCTCCCGTGGTGGGAGGCTCGCGCGCTCGAGCCACAAGCCACTCCCAATTGACTGTGACGTCAAATGTTAAAAGTGCTCTCATTCGCCACGAAAAATTCGTCTGCTTCGGACACGGCAATTCTCCTTGTTGACAGCGATTCATTATGTTCTGTTTGTTTGAGGAGTAAAACAGAGGTGCAAACGAACAATAAAACATTACGCTAATAATGGTAATGCGATCCTGTGTCTTATAGTCATTGTTTTTGTTTATTTTGCCACGATTCTTTCCGTGTCTAAGAAAAATTCCTTAAGTGGAACCTTCACCAAGCATACCCCCCCCCCCTTGAAAGCTCGGCACCCCCCCCAGCAGTGAATTTCTGGGGAAATCACTGGGATGACCCAGATCGGCGCACTGAATTTGCAGAATGGGCAAAACAAAAATTGGAACAGGAGCCTCAGTTTACGCAGAAGATTTTATTCAGTCATGAGGAAAACTTTTATGTGAATGGTGAAGTTAACAAAGAAAACCACCGCTATTGGTCTGACACTAACCCACTTATTGGGAATTGGTCATGTGACACATCAGTGTGTGACGAGTGGGAGAAGAGGGTTGCATTGACAATCCAACACAATGGGCAGCACATTGAACACATTTTATAAGTGGTCAGAAACTTGTAAATAACTCACGAAAGAATAAAGTTATGTTAAAACCAAGCACACTATCGTTTTTCTTGTGAAATTCCCAATAAGTTTGATGTGTTACATGACCCTCTTCCTATTGAAGAAACAAAAGTTGGATTCAAAATGGTCGACTTCAAAATGGCCGCCATGGTCACCACCCATCTTGAAAAGTTTCCCCCCTCACATATAGGCTGCGTTCCAATACCCCGGTTAGTCGACTGCGTAGCGGTCTAACCGGAAGTGCTGCCATGTTAAGTCTCGTTCCAAATCCCGCCAAGTCCGCTATTCAGTCGGCTACCGCCTAGTGCGCATCGATGCAGTCTAGTTTATGCCTGACCATCTGACAGCCGGGCCGGGATGGCTGACTGCGGGAAACGCTAGTTCCTGCTGCGCTTGCGCCGTACGCACTTCTTGCGTGAGCAACGAGATGGCGCCACAGGCGCCATCTCGGCTAGGCAAGCCTGTTCCAGTGACAAGCAAAGGGGTCTCCTCAGCTGCCTAGTCAGGCGGCTTCGGTGCCGCGAGGTATTGGAACGCAGCCATACTAATGTGCCACAAACGGGAAGTTAATATCACCAACCATTCCCATTTTATTAAGGTGCATCCATATAAATGGCCCACCCTGTACAGTAAACACAGAGAAAAACTAGAATTTTGTGCCGAATACACAGGAGATAGAGAAAGCGGACTCCTTTTCCATGCACGAACCGGCTGTCTCCTAACTAATACTCGGAGGTACGAACTATTTGGCCAGGTAGACCCTACCTGCCAACTATGCGGCAAAACACAAGAGACCCTGAACCACATCCCCACTGAATGCGACGCATTGCATTGCCAACACGTGAGTTGAACAAAACAGAGGAAGACGACAAAAACATAATCGACAGGCTGTATTGGAAACCAGAAACCGAAACAACGGAAGAATCCACAGAATGGCTGCGGCGTACGCAGCGCCATCTGGAAAAGTGGGAAAAACTCGAGAGGAAGAAAATTGCTGAAAGCTCCGGAGGATACTACCTGAACTGAGTGCCAAACCATAGCCTCCAAATATAAGTATCGTGTTATGTTTTATTTATTTTTACACTGCACCTATGATTCCACTTAGGAGTCTGCCCTGCATCCAAAGGGTTTAGGTGTTCACTACTGTACTCTACGGATCCCGAAAGAAATATTTCACGCAGAACGTATGTACGTCAGTGAGAAGGACATACATTTTTTTTCACGAAAATCGGCGATGGTCGAGCCACGCCATTGGGAAGTTTGAGCTGCAATGATCCCTTAGACTTTTAAAATACAACGACTGGACTTCGGCACTCTACCGTGGTGTATACGCTTGAGACGATCGTCTGCCCGCTCTGGATGGACCGGGAATAATCGTGGTCAGCACCGATTGGCGACAGCACGCCGGGGAGCACTGGATTCTCTACACGAAAAATCAAGGATAAACTTATTTACTTTGATTCCTTCGGGTTGCCGCACATCGAACGCGAGCAGAAATGTCTCATCGTAGACGAACATAATGTCTGTATTCTCCAATGTGTGGCGTGTATTGTTGTATCGTAGCGACATTGTTGGAGAAAGGGAAATCACTGAAGAGCATTGTGTCCACTAATCTCGCCGCTAATGACCTAAAATCAATAAAGATGGTAGAAAAGTTTTGTTGCTTAAAAAAAGCGTGGTGTCCTTTATTCTCTATAGCTCCCCCGCCCGCAAACAAACAGAACACTGTTTTTATCGCGGTGTTTTATTCAATTGATACAATGAGCGTCGCTGCCCACGACCAGCGAATAGGTAGCTGGTCACTGTCATACACAGTGGGTGCTAACTCACGCCCCTAACCCCTACAGCGCTGCTGTTCCGAACAAGATGGTGGAGGCGGGGGCGGTGGAGCCTCCTGGTGTCCCACAACAAGCGTACGGATGCGAGACCCCTCGGGTAGTTGATGACCGGCACTGCACCTGAAATATGTGCGCCACTCTATAGCTAATGCAGTGAAAATAAGTTGGTACTCACGGTTTCTCTTCCGAAGAGCGGCTTCTTACCGCGAGCAAGTAACGAAAATGCAAGTCCGAAGACTCACTCAGGTGTATCCCATGGCGGAGAAAATTCAGAGCAGGCACCAAAAAGAATGACAACCCGCGTGCAGGGACAGGGACGGCGCCGAAAATCACATGTCTCCGCTCGAGGCGAGACAAGAAATATCGACTAGAACATCAGGCGTGGGCTAGGTGTAGGACAGCCCCTCCAAAATCCAGTGATGAACTACTAGTTAAACTACCTGATTGTAGTTAAAAAGTAGTTATCAACTACTTGGAGAAATGTAGTGGCAACTACTAGTTAAACTACTATTTCGAGTAGTTAACTACAGTGGTTAGGTTACTGCAGGCGCCAACTACCTCCGATTTTGCCGCAAGCGACTTTTACCTTGAGCTACATGTTTGATGAGAACGGAGGTGCAGAGCAATTGTGCCGTGCACGTGTACTAAATCTTCACTTTTATCACCGCTTGTGATTCATATTTAGGTGTCCAAGAACACTATAGAATGGGATTCGTGTTGATTGACAACGTTAAGTAGTTATATGTAGATGTAGTTAAAGAAGTAGTTTTAACTAACCTCCACTGAAATGTAGTTGAACTACTAGTTAAACTACTCCACTGTGAAGTCGTTAGTACTAGTTATAGTTAAACTACTGTAGAAGTGGTTGGTGGCCACCACTTCCAAAAACGACTGAATCCTTTCGGTCAGAAATTGGGATTCGTAACAAGACTACCATATCTCTACAAATCTGCTTTTCGCTACGATCAGCGTCCAAAAGCTACGAATGCGAAACTTAGGAGTATAAAAGTAATACATGAATGCGCTAGAAAAAGTGCAAACGTTGAAATGGGAAATTCATCACGTCAGCATAGCCGGTGGTTATCATATACAGTTCTACAGGGAAGAGTTCCCCAGGCAGAAATCTGGAATGGGACCATTTCAAAATGGTTTAACGAACTGGTCCCACTCTGGTAATGGTCCCACTCTGGTCCCACCCTAGTAATGGTCCCACTCTGGTCCCACTTGCCAAGTGGTCCCATGGGGGACCAGTTCGTTAAACCACTTCAGAATGGGACCACTCTGGAGTGGGACCACTTCAAAGTGGTTTATTGGACAGGTCCCACTTTGAGTGTGTCCCACTTAGTGACTGGGACCAGTTGAAGTGGAACCAGCTTCACGATGGTCCCACTTGAACTGGAACCAGTGGAATTGATCCAGTGGTCCGGGATCCGGCCACTTAGCAGCTGGGGCCACTGAATGCATGACTGAAAATAATGCGTAGAAATGTAGATATTGCTCAAGTAAATACCGTTTATTCTGCTAAAAGCATACACTGAGCAGAAAGAAATAATCAATACATCTCTACATGTTCATACTACGTATAGGATGAGTCTGATCCTGATCACTCACTGTGTCTTGACAAAGCATATGCCTGACTGTGCGATGCACTCACGGAATACAGGGAGCTTTCGTTCGTTGGCCACCTCACATCTTGTATTTTCTTAGAGAAGATGACACATGACACTCCTGTTTTCCATGCGGGTCGCGACAGCCCCTTCCTCTTCACCGTACGTTCGGAATCTTCTTATCCTGTTTCTCTTCAAGTTCCTCCTAAGTTTCTAAAATGAAACATCTGTTTAATAGTAATCAAAACATCACGGTCACTACTCATACCTGCAAACATTCGCGACGTGCAGTCCGATTGGCGTTTTGCCCCTACGCCGTTTAGGTCTTCTTGGCGTCAAAATTCTTCCGGGAAATCGACAATGTGTTGCATAGGAACCATTGTCATCGCATTGTCTTACAAAGCCCACTAAAACACACGTAAATACTGCACAGGAGATACACCATCCTTGCGACGGCAACTAAGACCAAACCAACTTGCGACGCGTTCAAGCACCAACTGCCATGCCACCTGCCACTCTCGCCTCTCTCGCCCTCTCCTCTCCCTGTCGGCTCTCGCCGTTTGAAGTTTGAATTTGTAGCCGCCGTAGCGTCTTCACTTTGCATCAGCCTCTGCAGTTACCTTTTCTTTTTTTCGTTGTCTTTCTTCTAGTTATTTAGCTTAATTTTTGTTGTTGTTGAGATGTATTTTTTACCTTTCTCTGGTACTTTATATGTTATGATATGCACCTTCAGATGAGAATATGTGCTCGAATTGGAGTTACAGGGATACAGCATATATTTAATCGCAGACGCACGCACCTGGATAAACAGCAATAAAAAGAGATCGTGCATGTGCTAAAATAGATCAGAGTAATAGATCTAACAAAACCAGAAGGATATATGGCAAGTGTGGACAAGATGAAATCCCAAAGGGGAAAGCTGGGAAGCTGCCCAACTTGGAGTCTCAAGTGACCATTCTGGGAACAAAATGGTACCTGTGAGGCTTCAGCTGGAAGTGCTGGAACCATCTGAGCCCAAAATGGAACCCGCTTAAAGCCAGAGTGGGAACCACACACCACTTTGCACCCTTCTGGGCCCAGAATGTAACCCACTTAAAGCCAGAGTGGGAACCACACACCACTTTGGCACCCATCTGTGCCCAGAATGGAACCCGCTTAAAGCCAGAGTGGGAACACTGCACCACTTTGGGACCCATCTGGGCCCAGAATGGAACCCGGTTAAAGCCAGAATGGGACCACTAACGCCACTTGGGGACCCATCTGGGACCAGAATGGAACCCGCTTAAAGCCAGAGTGGGACCATTACTACCACTTGGGGACCCATCTGGGACCATTCAACTGCAAATGGAACCACTTGGGGACCATTCGGGAACCAGTCCTGATTTCTGCCTGGGTCATCTTGAGCTTTAACACTATATGTGGGAAGCGAATTACAGGCATTACAGTAACTGTGCACTTTAGTCCTGAGCATGGGGTGCTTGCTTGCAGCTTGACACAGAGCAGATGAGGTGGTCAATGAAAGGTCCATGTAGGGATGTACGAATGGCTTGGCTTACGTGTACTGTCCTTGCCTTCTGGGACCGAGGATGCAAGTGATTTGCGTAGATGGGGAGCCCCACGTAGGCGTTTTTTGTACTATTATCTGGAAGGGACCTTTGTATTCTTGTGCCACCTTTGATGCACTGGTTGTAACAGGCTCCTGCTGTTGTAGCCAAACTGTTTGGCCAGTCCGATAGCTCCTAGTTCGACGAGCAGTATCATAGCGAGTCTTGCGCTGATGTTGGGTTATCTCTGAGTTTTCATTCGCTGAAGAGCGGTCAGCACACAACTGAAGAAGCCTTTCTTCAATAGATAAGTTCTGAATGTGCTGGTGCTTCTGGTATGGCAACTTTGGAGTATAACCTTACAATAATTCGAAATGGCGAAAAGTTTGTAGATGGATTAGGAGATGTGTTTACGGCAAATGCAGCCTCGTGCAGCTTGTGTGTCCACTTAGTTGGATCACTGGCGCAAGTATTCCGGGGGGTGTACCCTGTTACCCACTCTTAATAATAAAACTTTTGAAATCCACGCTAAGAAATCCACCCTTCAAATTCCAATCCTTTCAAATTCAAGCTGTCAAAATAAATCACAATGGGTCTATGCAAGTAGTAGTGTATCAGCTCAAGTATCCGGAAACTCACATCTTCGTCTGGACGCCATTAATTAGCAATTAGAGCAATTTGGGACCCCCCACAGTAATTAGGATCATTCAGGGAGTCATTACACTAATTGGGGATCATCTAAGACACGTCCAGACCACTGTGTGACTTTCCGGCTACTTGAGCTGATAAAAAATAAAAAAATAGGTAGAAAATAAAATGAAAAGATAGAAATAGAGTGGAGAGAAGAAGTTTAGTTGAAGATCAACGACGTCATCTTGAAGAAAGCGGCCCGGAACGGCCGCTGACCGTCGCTGGGCGACGGAGCACAGAGGCAGGTTGCAAAGCATCGCAGCACCAGTTCCGCACATCCTGTGACGTCAGCTGTGACGTCATCATGGCATGTCTGGGCAAGTTAGGACAGCTCTGGAGAAAAACATGCAAGGAGAAAAACACTCGTAATACAGAGGCTGGGAAAGCAAGAGTGTGCAAACCATCAATAGCTAACAAGAAAAAACAATTAGTTACACAACAAATGAGCCCACCAGAACAGGAGCGCAGAACGATGCGACTGCTCCATCCGAGAGGCAGGCAGAGAACTGACTCGTAATGTTTTTTTTCTCCTGTATAAAGCCCCGCAGCTGCACCCCCTAGCGGTTACTTTCTCAACTAATCTCACAACAAAATTATTAAGAATCACGCCAGCGCTACAACCGTTCCCAAGGCAGAAGAAGATAGAAAATGGCGGGGATGCCCGGACAACAGCAACCAGCACTGGCACGAAAATCGCAAACAAAGCGGGAACAAAGTTGGCGAAAGCATTAGTTACACAACAAATCACCTCACCACAGCAGGAGCGCAGACCGATGCGACTGCTCTCCGTGACAGCCCGCCAGAAACTGAGCGAGCGCAGAGAGCGCACGTCTGCTTTCCGCGACAGCCGGAGAGAAACTGACTGGGGCGCCGCTCCGCGGCCGCTACGCATACGCGCTCCTAGCGCCCTCTGGGGCGACCACCTCCGAGAGGCTAAGAGTGAAGAGCATTCCTGCGCCCCCTGCTGCCCGTTCTCATTGGTCGTGAGGCTAAGAGAGAAGAGCATTCCTGCGCCCCCTGCTGGCCGTTCTCATTGGTCGTCACGTCATCCTATTGTCTCAGGGCTACCCTGCTAATGCTCCTTTGGTCAATCTACAATGAAGCCACAGTATGACGTCATCATGCACCTGCGTGGCTCAAGGACGCGTACGCTCTAGACAGGGGACCTATTATTTATTGAATCACTATCCCATGATTAGTTCCTTTATTCTTCTATAACGATTGAATAGGAAACTATTGCAGAAGAGCACCATGCATGAAAGCTGATCGTAGGAATTCCAAAGTCTTACTAAATGAGACTTGCAAAAGAACAAAATATCCTAACACGTAACTCCATCAACGGCAAATAAGAGGACTAGGTACTCAAGAAATCAACAAAGAGTACGGGTAAACAGGAGCGCAGAACTCAGGGCAGCACTATCGTCAAGACAACAATGTTCCTTGTCAAAAAATAAAAAATAAAAAACGTCAACACAGGAAAGCATGCATATCGGGGCATGTCAGAACACGTCAGCACAAATTGTACGACTGCTGGGCAACAGAGGAAAACAAACAAACACTTGAACAGAGTGAAAAAGACACTCACCATCATTTTTCCCGTTCACAGCATTCCCTCATTGTAAATCCACTCATCACAAAATCCACCTGCATCGTCGAACACCATTCACCAGTGACGAACCACACATCCGCACCCCATCAGAGGCAGACAGAACCCCACCGAAGCTACTCTCTTCTACTGACGGCCAACGCCAGGAGCAGAATTTGCGTGTCGAGACCCGTCAGTGTCCAAGAGAGAAGTTAAACCTTGCGCCCCCTGCAGGCCGTTCTCATTGGTCGTGACGTCATCCTATTGTCTCAGGGCTACACAGTTTTTTTCCACTAATGCTCCTCTAGACAAGGTCAACCCGAAACAATAGTCTCTCGGTATGCGGTCATCATGCAGGTGCGTGGCTCAAGGACGCGTACGCTCTAGACAGGGCACCTGTTATTTATTGAATCACTATCCCTAGATTATTTCCTTTATTCTACTATAATGATTGCGTAGGGAACTATTGCAGAAAAACACCATAGACAAGAGGAGATTGTAGCATTTCATTCCCAAAGTCTTACTGTACAGGAAAAAAAAATGGTTCAGCAAGACATAAAGTCACACACCTGTCCCCCTCGCGGTTACTCTCTGAACTAAATGAATCGCAAAATTATTAAGAATTGCTCTACTCCCATTCAAGGCAGCACTATCGTCAAGAATATGCCTTGTACAAAAGGAAAAAAACTACATGCAGAAGGAAAGCATGTCAGAACAAGCCCAGGCATGTCAGCACATGTTTGTCAGACAAGGGGGGAAAAAGCGAAAAGAAACAAAGAAGGAAACCAGCATCAAACTATTTCTTCTTATTCAAAAACAGTGCTCATCATAAATCTGCCCAGGACAATACACACTATTTTTCTATTGCCACACTTTTTCCAGTAACGGTCAATGCATTGCTACAGACTGCGTGACGTCATCACATCCTGTCTGAAGAAGAAGACACGGCAAAGACTCCTATTATTTATTGAATCGCAAGATTATTTCCTTTGTCCTACTCTTAATGACGTTGATTCTCTCATTAAAATTCAACAAAAAAGCACCCCACATATTAACGATTTTCACCCCAAAGGCTCATCATGGTCATTAGAATTACAGTAAACTGTCACTGCTCTTTTAAAATAATAAGTGAGACCACTCAACATCACCTCCAGGCTTATGTAATACATGACCCTTTCTATGCTCATACATTCGTTGTCTGAGGCTACACCTGCGAGCAAAAAAGGCGCGGAAATCGGGTGGGCAAAGTTCCATTCGCGCATTGCGAGCAAAAAGGCGCGAAAGCACAAGACAGAACGCCTTTACGGGAACACGATAGCATTCCTATACTATATTAATGATTATTGCATTGCAGTTTAGAAAAACTACAACTAAACTATAATTTTAGGAGCCCAACTTTCTATGGAAACTATAATTGCCCTATTACTTGGATCGCTACTAGTGAAGCGCTCCAATTTTTTCTCTCTTCCCATTTCAGCCTTGTCATGCAGGGAAGCAGACTCATATCCAAAATAATTAATTTACACTGAGGGTGCCGTGCTTCAGGAATTCCTATCCTGCGCTCAGATGCAAGCATTTCTTCACGGATACCTTTAACAGCTGACTTCCTCAACATATCGAACACCCAACAAAATCAAACAAACAATCAGAGAAACCCTCTTCTCAGCTGCACCATGCGACTTTCTTCTCCGTAAAATCGGTGATTTGAAGAAGAGAGCAGCGAAAAATTGCGCGCGCTTGTGCTCCACCTGAAGCATATGCCAATAAACCAAGAAAAAGGCACTCATGCCCGGTATCTGATAGTGCCACATACACAGACGCATTGCCCTTGCGTAAAGAAAGCACAGGACACGGATACACAAATTTCCTTAGGTGAGCAGGGAAAAGGCTTAAGACCACAGGTCACGACACATCGCCACGCGCCTAGCACAACATGACACCAACAACATACTAGCAGCGGGAAGAACTGCAACACTGCTAAATAAGTCCAGACATGCCACGATGGCGTCACAAATCAGGAAGAAAAAAAAAAGCACACGCACGCACGCACAGAGGACAACGCATTAAACACACGGAGCGCTCAGGAATAATCGTAGCGTCACCGCACATCGCTACGAAGCTAAACGTGTGTCTCTGGTTCTGCATTTTTGTGAACATGTGCCATGTTGCCTGCACCCTCGCCCTCTTGTCACAAAAACACCCTCAGACATAAAAATGCAGACAAAAAAGTAGAGAACCCCAACTTAACATAACAAGAGAGAACAAAGATGGGGAGACAGGAAGCTTCTAGAGTCTCGGAACATACGCAGTGACCCCTCGGTTTTTAAGAAAAACCGTGGCCCTTCCCCGAACACTACTCCCATCTCCTTGAATAGTGACCGGTAGTGCAATTGCTCATTCAGTTTGGCACTGATGATGTCCGTCGCATGACGGATGAAACGTCTGTGTAAACCTTGTTATTTTGTTATGTTAAGTCGGAGTTCTCTACTTTTTTGTCTAGTTATGTCGTCTTTCGGCTTTTGGAGTACTTTTGCATAAAGATGCAGGTTGTGAGAGGCACATAAACACTGCTTACATTGCTAACCTGTCTATCACAAGACATGAGAAAGGATTGCCAAATTAAAATTCAGTAATACAAAAATGATTCTGAAATACATAATTCCAATAGAAGGGAGAGTAAACATCGGAATAACAGGTAAAGGTAAAGCACTGAAGTGTTGGCATTCTTCTGATGTGTATGATATACTGCTCTATTCAACCCATGACATATATGTTGTCAAACATTAACTTGTTGCATTCAACATCAAGATGCTGTACCTATTCCGTCTAAGCGACTCGTCTTTACACGGACACGTGGCACACCATTTGGCACAAAGACTTGATATCTCTGCTTGTTGGACATATCAAGCAAATACTGTGCCAAAATTCTGTTACCTACATGACATACTGCTTTGCTGAGATATGTTACGGAAGAAATACTCCTGAAGCGATTAAAGGAAGTGCATACGAGTTTGCATGCTTTGCAAAGTTGTTCCAAAGTTCCAAGTGTTGAATTGGCAAAGCATTAGTCATCTCATAACAAAGTGATGAAAGAAACTAGTGAGAAATGCGAAGCCGCAAGCACTGTTGCGTGGCCATGTTCACAATGGGCAATGACGGTTTTCACTTTGCGTACTGCGGACTGACTATGCTCAATGAGTGGTTTGTAGTATCTATGATTGATGTAGGCCATGGCAACTACCGATGCACTTTGCAGAGTGTGCAATGATGTCTTTTGTGAACGAGGCAAACCTCAATATATTCCCACGTAATTTTGATCCTACAATTACTTGAGTTGAGGGTTTCAGGTATTTAAGTGTGCACCTCTCTTCTGATATTTAGTGGGAATCACACATTAGTTACGCATTCTCTAAGCCTCTTAAAAAAATCGTCTTCTTGAAGTGGACACGGAAACTACCTTTCGCAGACAGTACACTGCTGGCATACAAAACCCTTGTACAAAGTGCCTTAGAAACAGTACAAATGACATCATACTATTCATCATAAAAACAAATGACATCATACTGTTCAACAGTGCCACCAATTTGGTACAGTTGAGCTACGGTCAAAGCTAGGGGGGACGAGTTCGCATCAAAAAGGCATGTTCGAGGTAACTCGTTACTGTAACTAAGTTCCTTTTTTTGATAACTTGTAACTTAACTCGGTACTTGGTAACTTTCAGGGGAACTCGTTCCTTTTTCAGGTAACTTTGCTAGAGT
Source organism: Ornithodoros turicata (assembly GCF_037126465.1). Lineage (NCBI taxonomy): Eukaryota > Metazoa > Arthropoda > Arachnida > Ixodida > Argasidae > Ornithodoros > Ornithodoros turicata. The sequence goes on from NC_088210.1 coordinate 6,535,403, forward strand.
AACCTAAGTTAAGTTCCAAGTTACTTTTAACTCGCTTTCTACTCACGTCCACATATTTTCTTGCTTTCTCTCCAGTTCCTTTGTGGCATTTTTTGCCATAAAACGTAATATTCAATCAATGACAGTATTTTATTCAAGAAGTCAGAACCGCTGCCATTGAAATGAAGCTGAAGAATTGTGCACCCACAGGGAGTAAGATGCAAAGCGTTCGAATAGACCTCTACCAGAGAAACGTCACCATAGACATACTGAAACCGAAACAAATCCGAAGGAGAGGGCTGGGTTCCACGAACGGGCACTTATTCGCTGCCTTCCATTGAAAGAAAAGCAGGACCAAGGGTCGCGTTCGTTTAAGGGACCATATCGTCATCCCCTCAAGACCGTGGCTTTCAGGCACGACCTTGTTCACCTCTAGCTTCGAGCCTAGTTATAGTCTACCAAATTTGTGGCGCTGTCAAACACTATGGCGTCATTTCTTTACCGACAGGGAGAGGTCTATTGTTGGACATAAACGAAAACGATCTAAGCGTGTTGCACTCCTCCGCAGGCAACTCAAGGTCTAACTAAACTGCTCACGCACGCTGTACCTGCGTAATGCTATATTTGTGTCCGAAGTAACTCGGAAGTAACTCGTTCTTTTTTTCAAGTAACTCAGTAACTGCGAGTTACATTTCAGGCTGAAGAACTTCGTTATTAACTTAGTTACATTTTTCTCTCGATAACTTAACTTGTAACGAGTTCTTTTTGACGGGTAACTTCTCAATCTATGCAAAAAGGCACGGTCTTGAGGGGATTATGGTGGTCTTTGACAGAGCACGCGACTTTCGGTCCTACTTTTCTTTCAAGAGGAGGCAGTGAACAAGTGCCCATTCGTGGAACCCAGCCCTCACCTTCCGATTTGTTCCAGTATCAGTCTGTCTACCAATGTCATGATGACATTTATATTCTGTTGAGTTTCTTACATGCTGTCTAGGACATATATGTAGGTAGGTAGGTATGCCAAAATGTTTTTTTATTACTAACCTTTTTTTGTAATTTGAATCCCTCGAAAAACCATTGCACAGCACCAGAACACAAAGGCTACATAATGACCCAGTTTCACCAACCTTATCAGCATCTGAACTAAGATGAACGGTCATTAAACTATCTGCTTCCCCACATCACTCATGGAAAAAAAAAAGAAGTGTCTGTTAAGTGTCTGTTCGAGGATTGGCAACCCTTGATATTGGTTCAGTTAACCACAGTTGGTGAAACCGGGCCTATGGAAGTCACCGAAACATTCGTCACATCACAAACCAAAGTTTGTAAAAAGAATTGAGTGCTAGCATGAAGTTTTGGCAATTCTGAGTAGCATTTTAACTGCTGCCTATGTAGCTGCTGCATAATTACAAGTAATTCAGAAAAAGTAGTACACAATTTGAGGGTACTCTACTCTATCTTCCTCTGCATGGTATTGAAAACTGTGGTGAGTCCAAGTGCTCATCGTCTTGGCCCAGATTCTGTAGCAGATTTATCAGCCATTTGTGTTCCTATTTGTGGTACTGTGGCAAACTAGTCACTCCACCCACATACCAGCATTCCTAGGTTACACATAACATGTGGTTGATATACGAAGAGGGGAGTCAAGTCCTGTAGATCGCATAAACAAAATACAGAAACCGACACTGAAGATTTTTGTTTAAGTTTAATTTGTACAAGGTTTCGCATGGAGGTCCACGCTTCCTTAGGTCCTACCTGAGGAAGTGTCGGTTTCTGCATTTTGTCTGTATCATGTAGTTATAAGAGTGGTTTAAACCACCTCACAGAAGTTGCAGATGCTGTTCATCAACTTTATTTTGAGATGGACAGAGAGTTTCATTGCCTGGGGAAATAATGTCCCATGGAGTCCAAAATTGCCAAAAGAGCTTCGAGAGCAGGCATTCGTGGGCTCGATTTAGCTATAGGCCAAGAAATTTTAGAGAGAGGGGCAGGAGTTCAGATCATTGAGATCTCAAAATAGCAGTTTGGAAAGCTCAGTAGTGTGGGCAATGACAAAGAATATACTCTGGATCTTCTACAGCACTGCAGTGACAGCACCTGAGAGAGTCAACTTGCCTCATGTGGCAATGACACTGAGCTGTAAATGCCACATTGAGTCACAGTGCCAACATTGCTCAGTATAGACGGGACGAAAACGTCGGTTGTCCATTGACAGGAACACTATTTAAACAATTCATTGATATGTTGGTGAACGAGATCTGCTTTCTACATGACCAGTAACATTCCTTTGCTATCTTTCACTGTGATTTAATTAAACACATCCCTCATGTGACGGCGTTCCCGGCACAGTTTTACCTTGCTAAACCACTTTTCGCGGCGCTTATCAAACATAACATTACCGGTTCTTCGTAGGCCGAGGCCGAGGAAAGCAAGAGACATTGCCATGATGTTTACCGTGATGTACGTGATTACCGTCGTGACAAATGGTCGACACAGCAGTTTTGCGGTACGTTTTATATGTTGCCTATCGTGGACATTTTTCGCTACCAGATTGCCTGTCCAAAACAGCTACGACTGCATCAATGTCACTTCACCAATGAATTCCTTCATAAGTTACACGCGCGTGTTAGCACACCAAGTCGTTACACGTCTGAAAAATACCTGACGAAATCGGCAGAAGAAACATATGCTTTATTAGAGCTTGCAGTGATTATCCTTTTTATGCAGCACATCACGCAACACCAGACAGCTCCGTCGTCACTCCATTTTCTCTAATAGCCTCGTCCCCAATGGTAGCCGAACCTCTGAAGCGTTGTTTTCCTAGTATTCATACGCGTAGTTATTTACGCCTCTAACTTAATTAAATTAATGAATAATTGAGAGATACATGCTGAATACCACACAGAATTGCATAAAGACTCGTTATTCTGGAGTGTGACCTTCTTAAACACTGATTTTCTCACGTAAAACCATGCTTAACACTAGACTGCATAAGTAGTAGTGTATCAGCTCAAGTATCCGCAAACTCACATCTTCGTCTGGACGCCATTAATTAGCAATTAGAGCAATTTGGGACCCCCCACAGTAATTAGGATCATTCAGGGAGTCATTACACTAATTGGGGATCATCTAAGACACGTCCAGACCACTGTGTGAGTTTCCGGCTACTTGAGCTGATAAAAAATAAAAAATAGGTAGAAAATAAAATGAAAAGATAGAAATAGAGTGGAGAGAAGAAGTTTAGTTGAAGATCAACGACGTCATCTTGAAGAAAGCGGCCCGGAACGGCCGCTGACCGTCGCTGGGCGACGGAGCACAGAGGCAGGTTGCAAAGCATCGCAGCACCAGTTCCGCACATCCTGTGACGTCAGCTGTGACGTCATCATGGCATGTCTGGGCAAGTTAGGACAGCTCTGGACATGCAAGGAGAAAAACACTCGTAATACAGAGGCTGGGAAAGCAAGAGTGTGCAAACCATCAATAGCTAACAAGAAAAAACAATTAGTTACACAACAAATGAGCCCACCAGAACAGGAGCGCAGAACGATGCGACTGCTCCATCCGAGAGGCAGGCAGAGAACTGACTCGTAATGGTTTTTTTCTCCTGTATAAAGCCCCGCAGCTGCACCCCCTAGCGGTTACTTTCTCAACTAATCTCACAACAAAATTATTAAGAATCACGCCAGCGCTACAACCGTTCCCAAGGCAGAAGAAGATAGAAAATGGCGGGGATGCCCGGACAACAGCAACCAGCACTGGCACGAAAATCGCAAACAAAGCGGGAACAAAGTTGGCGAAAGCATTAGTTACACAACAAATCACCTCACCACAGCAGGAGCGCAGACCGATGCGACTGCTCTCCGTGACAGCCCGCCAAAAACTGAGCGAGCGCAGGGAGCGCACGTCTGCTTTCCGCGACAGCCGGAGAGAAACTGACTGGGGCGCCGCTCCGCGGCCGCTACGCATACGCGCTCCTAGCGCCCTCTGGGGCGACCACCTCCGAGAGGCTAAGAGTGAAGAGCATTCCTGCGCCCCCTGCTGCCCGTTCTCATTAGTCGTGAGGCTGAGAGAGAAGAGCATTCCTGCGCCCCCTGCTGGCCGTTCTCATTGGTCGTGACGTCATCCTATTGTCTCAGGGCTACCCTGCTAATGCTCCTTTGGTCAATCTACAATGAAGCCACAGTATGACGTCATCATGCACCTGCGTGGCTCAAGGACGCGTACGCTCTAGACAGGGGACCTATTATTTATTGAATCACTATCCCATGATTAGTTCCTTTATTCTTCTATAACGATTGAATAGGAAACTATTGCAGAAGAGCACCATGCATGAAAGCTGATCGTAGGAATTCCAAAGTCTTACTAAATGAGACTTGCAAAAGAACAAAATATCCTAACACGTAACTCCATCAACGGCAAATAAGAGGACTAGGTACTCAAGAAATCAACAAAGAGTACGGGTAAACAGGAGCGCAGAACTCAGGGCAGCACTATCGTCAAGACAACAATGTTCCTTGTCAAAAAATAAAAAATAAAAAACGTCAACACAGGAAAGCATGCATATCGGGGCATGTCAGAACACGTCAGCACAAATTGTACGACTGCTGGGCAACAGAGGAAAACAAACAAACACTTGAACAGAGTGAAAAAGACACTCACCATCATTTTTCCCGTTCACAGCATTCCCTCATTGTAAATCCACTCATCACAAAATCCACCTGCATCGTCGAACACCATTC
>NC_088210.1:9107517-9200294 GCF_037126465.1 Ornithodoros turicata
CTGCGCGTGGATTGGCTCGAAATTGTAGAAGTGCTGTCGTTCTACCAGCTTGGGTATAGGAAGTTCTACCTCTTTTTCTTAAAGCAAACGTGAGTCAGGAGCAAGGGAAACGGACCGTTTGTACCCCCGGAGGAGAAGGCTGCGCGTGGATTGGCTCGAAATTGTAGAAGTGCTGTCGTTCTACCAGCTTGGGTATAGGAAGTTCTACCTCTTTTTCTTAAAGCAAACGTGAGTCAGGAGCAAGGGAAACGGACCGTTTGTACCCCCGGAGGAGAAGGCTGCGCATGGATTGGCCCGAAATTGTAGAAGTGCTGTCGTTCTACCAGCTTGGGTATAGGAAGTTCTACCTCTTTTTCTTAAAGCAAACGTGAGTCAGGAGCAAGGGAAACGGACCGTTTGTACCCCCGGAAGAGAAGGCTGCGCGTGGATTGGCCCGAAATGGTAGAAGCGCTGTCGTCCTACCAGCCTGGGTATAGGAAGTTCTAGCTTTTTGTTTTGCTTAAAGCAAACGTGAGTCAGGAGCAAGGGAAACGGACCGTTTGTACCCCCGGAGGAGAAGGCTGCGCGTGGATTGGCCCGAAATGGTAGAAGTGCTGTCGTTCTACCAGCTTGGGTATAGGAAGTTCTACCCTTTTTGGTTTTCTTAAAGCAAACGTGAGTCAGGAGCAAAGGAAACGGACCGTTTGTACCCCCGGAGGAGAAGGCTGCGCGTGGATTGGCCCGAAATGGTAGAAGTGCTGTCATTCTACCAGCTTGGGTATAGGAAGTTCTACCTTTTTTGTTTTTCTTAAAGCAAACGTGAGTCAGGTGCAAAGGGAAACGGACCGTTTGTACCCCCGGAGGAGAAGGCTGCGCGTGGATTGACCCGAAATGGTAGAAGTGCTGTCGTTCTACCAGCTTGGGTATAGGAAGTTCTACCTTTTTTGTTTTTCTTAAAGCAAACGTGAGTCAGGTGCAAAGGGAAACGGACCGTTTGTACCCCCGGAGGAGAAGGCTGCGCGTGGATTGACCCGAAATGGTAGAAGTGCTGTCGTTCTACCAGCTTGGGTATAGGAAGTTCTACCTTTTTTTGTTTTTCTTAAAGCAAACGTGAGTCAGGTGCAAAGGGAAACGGACCGTTTGTACCCCCGGAGGAGAAGGCTGCGCGTGGATTGGCCCGAAATGGTAGAAGTGCTGTCATTCTACCAGCTTGGGTATAGGAAGTTCTACCTTTTTTGTTTTTCTTAAAGCAAACGTGAGTCAGGTGCAAAGGGAAACGGACCGTTTGTACCCCCGGAGGAGAAGGCTGCGCGTGGATTGACCCGAAATGGTAGAAGTGCTGTCGTTCTACCAGCTTGTGTAGGAAATTCCTTTTTTTTCTTAGGGGGTTGAGTGTCTTTCGTTTACGCAGACAGATTGTCCTCACTCGACGTTTCGGGAAGAACAGTGTTAGTGGCGACACTGCCGTTATGTCCTAATTGGTGCTTTGTGGTTTGCTTTGTGGTGTCGCGCCGGACGACCGCGACACAAACCTGGCAGAATCGCTGGCTCGCGACGTCGCTAGGGAAACAAAGAGTACGGCGTCGCTGACCCGTCCCACGACAACAAATGCGTTGCGCGATGCGAAAATCACCCGACTTAATTGTCGCCGTATGTGGTTTAGCTTCTAACGCTGTATTTGTCCTGGAGTCACCCTAGAAGCTGACGCCGCAAAGCCGCCATGTTTACGCCTACGCTTATCTACGAATGCTGTGTACCGCTTTCACCCACTCTTTTCAAACCTCCCTGCTCTCTCCCAACTCCAAAATGTATCCTGTATCTTAGTGCATCACTACACTTTTGTGAGCGCATCTCAAGCTGTGCGTGGGTGTAAAGATGGCGGAAATTCGTAGCAAACGACAACGTCGTCTTCACCCTATGCAGGGGAGCTAGTATTCAGGCAAGCTTGATGTGACGTGCGACGACGTCTATTCTTCACACACACACACAAACACACACACACGCACATCACCGTGAAGCAATCCCTGATACCTTTCGATCAAAGTTACCCTCCGTGCGCCTCTTCAGATGACCAGGTGCTCACCTGCAACGAGACTGGCGTTCCGAGAACTCGTGCTCCCTCTCTTGGGAGGCTGCATACTGGGCATGAGCATGGGCTTCTTCGTGCTCTCTGCTTTCCGGCTGAGGCCGTCTCTCGCTGCTGTCAAGTCTGCAATCTACGCACAGCTCGAACAGATGACGGACCTTCATGAACTTGCGAAGGCACTCAGGAATCAGACCATAATACGGACCATACAAAAAGGTAAGCAAATTTCGTTACTCGCCTGAAAGCACGTAGGAAAGAATTAGTGAGTGAGGTGTTCACGGAGATCTTCGCGAGGGCGGGATCCAACGGATAACTCTTGTGTGTGTAGATAATGTGAGAATGTTACGCAGAATGATAGTCATTTCGTATAGACGCGGACTCCAGCTCAGCTTTGACTGCTGTAGCAGTGATTTATCCAGACCCCTCTAATGATACGGCAATAATAAAGGCAACGGTGATAGTGGTCGGTAATGGCAGGTTGAGATGTTATGATGTAGCTGCAGTAATGATCCACACACGAACCTCCCGGCCCCCGTGCTTGGGATTCTTTATAGAGCACTGTACGATAGCATTGATGCTTCACCCAATATATGCCTCGCCTACGCGCTAGCGAGAACAGCGAGGATAACAAGAACAATTAGCAGCAGGCAGCCATTGCGCTGTCCGTTTGCCGACGTGTCCTTTGGTGGCCTGGATAGAAACCACCAGTGCTCTCCTTGAAATATTCGATGTGTTGCCATAGGGGACCTTCGATCGCATGAGTTATGAGTTTTTAAATGACGAATACTAGTTCATCTGGTAGTATGACTAGTGAGAGAATGGACCGGCTTACTGATAGGGAGCATATTTCAAGTACCAAATGCCCAAGAAATACATCAATGAAGCGCATTTATTATGACTGCTTGCATACAATTTATGAAGAACGTTTCAAATTGCGCGGTTTGTCCTGTACTAAAAACCACATGTTCCCTTCGAGCATCCGAAAGGTAATGCACAAAAAAATCGGAAAATTTCAATACACTTGTTAAGGAAGACACATGTCTCAGCGGTTAACATCATGTGATCTCGCTCCGAACATCCACCGCATTTTTCTTATTCTCGTTCTATCGTTCCATTAAACGTACTGCATCGTGTACGGCGGCCATTGATTCCTTTACAATGGTGCCGACACCCGGGAACACGGTTTGCTGTTCGAGTCAAGGCTTGCTGAACTACGTCGGTATGGAGAATTTTGATCGCCTGAAGAAAATAGGACGACGAGTCGCTCGACGATCACTCGTATTACTAATGAATGGAATGCCCATTTGACATAGTCGCCTCCGGCTGTTGACCAGCTAAAAGCGAAGCTGCAATAGACCTCTCCCTGCTTGTAAACAAATCACATCATAGTGTTCCACAGCTCCACCAATTTGGTAGAGATATTCTGGTTGGCACCCTCGAAGGCGAACAAGGTCACGCCCGAAAGCCACGCTCTTGAGGGGATTAAGATGGTTCCTGAAAGAGACGCGACCTTCGGTCTTACTTGACTTTTCAATAGGAGGCAGCGACCAAGTGCCCATTTGTGCAACTCAGCCCTCCCGTTTCGATTTCTTTCGGTTTCAGTCTGTCTACCAACATCATGTTGACGTTTCGCGGGAAGAGGTCTATTCTTGAAAGCTAAGGTGTCAAGTTTCGCTCACATTGATCGAGACACACATATTGATGACGAATTCCTTGAACATGTGTGCGACCGATGCTCGGAGACTCTAACCGCCATCACCGTTCAGGTCCGCTCTGTGCTCGACTCTCCGTCGCCACACATCCGGAACACATCAGCAGATCCTCCGACGTTCTTTAGCTACACTCTAAGAAAAAAAAAAAAAAAGGTATGATTTTCTACCCATTTCGGTAGAGCTGCATTGCAACCACATTTCTACTCTAACCAGTTTTACCTTTTGGGTATAAATGGAGAGTAGAAACAAACTACAGAGTAGAATATGTCGTTCTGCCAGCTTGGGTAGGAGATTCTACCATTTTCTCTTAGAGCAAACGTGAGAGAGAGGAGCAAAGGGAAAGGGACGCTTATACCCGCGGGGGAGAAGTCGCGTGTGGATTGGCACAAAATGGTAGAAGTACTGTCCTGCTCCAACTTTGGGTAGGAAATTATATCTTTTTTTCTTAGAGCGTAGATTGAGGATTGGGCACACATGGCTCACGCATCACCACCACCTACTCAGAGGTCAGGATCCGCCGGTTTGCGTGCACTGCGGTGACAGCTTGACTGTCTTGCACGTACTGACATCCTGGCCTCACTTCGAACTCCAACGCCAACAGTATTTCACCGCATTCTACAGTGACCATGTCCCCAGCCTTTCTACTGGGTAATACTCCTCTTGTGCCCTTTGATAATGTTATCCAGTTTTTGACCATGTGTCGTTACTTAGTCAGATGTAGATGTTCAGCATTGCTCCGCTTTTAGCCTTTGTCACCTAACTCATCCTGTAAATCTCTCATCGCTCATACTTATAGATAGCTTTTAACTGCGACACTCACTTGTTGTCGTCCTCCTCCTTTCTCTTTCATCATCATCTCCCACACACTCATCATAGTTCTTGCGCTTTTTGGTCTTTGCGGCCTTTGTGCCAATCTCTCTCTCTCTCTCTCCGTCTCCCCAGCCTTCAGATGTTCGGTTGCCACGTGAAGCTGGAGCACTCACTGGTGGCAGTCACCCCGATGGAATCAAGTTAACAGAAACTCAGAATCAGTGGCGTATCTAGAGCTACCTGCGCCCATGGCAACATGGTTAACACGATGTCCTTGGGGATGCGTTTTCGTGTGGTCCGCACTAGGTTTCACACTACAACCTCTCTAATAGCGGGTGCTTTAAATCATTTACGAATGTGCCAGGTTGAGTGCACGACCTGGCACGTTCACATCCGACCACATAATGGCGCCTCTGTTCACCTGGCGCCCATGGCACCTGTCCACACCTGCCACACCCTAGATACGCCACTGCTCAGAATCGACTCCTTCTCCGGTGAGCTCTCGCGCTGGCAAGGCTTCTGGGACCAATTTCGAGCGAGCATTCACGAGAACCCACGTCTTTCTAAAGCAACCAAGTTGAAGTATTTGATGTCGCTCATGTCTGGATCAGCAGCAAGAGCACTGGAAGAGTTAAACGGTATGGACGAGAATTATACGACACAGCATTCGAAATTCTCAAGTCAAGATTTGTCAAGAATGAACTGCTTCTCAACGAGCATTTTAACGTTCTGTTTCATCCTGGAGCGGTGAAGTTCACGGATGATGTCGCTAGGTTGTGGACCCTGCATGAAGCTGTTACTCTGCGGTTGAGAAACCTCAAGAGTCTGTGTACACCGCAGAACCCGATTCTCTGTCGCTGTGCATAGGACAGTCACTAGGAAGATCCCCAGGGCACTTGACCTTGAGTATTACCGAAGAAGAAGAAATAGCTTAAGTAACATTGCAGCCGACACTGCTAACACTGCGGGTTACTTTCCTGCTGACGATTTATCACGGCTTTTGGGCTCTCTGGAACGAGAAATTGAAGGTCGGGAACGGATTCGAAGACCGCAGTTTCCTGTACCGCAAGATGCCATTGCCGAAGGTGACAACCACTGCAACCGTCTGAAGATCCACCTTTCTGCAGCTTCGTTAGCAGCAGCTGATACGAAGACGGTCTGTGCATGTCTTCAGATCATACAGTGGAAGACTGTACGGTTACCTTGAGCTCTGAGGACAAGAAAGCCATCTTTCGTTGCGAAGGGTTTGATTCCTGTATAGCAAACGATCGCACCTCTAGTATGTTGCAGTGTATTATGTTGCATGTGCACATGTTGCCTAGTAGTCTAGTATGTTGCACGTCTAGTATATGTTGCCAGCTTCGCTGTCAGAAGTGCGATAGGAGCCTTCTTACGCGCCTGTGTCCGGGAAAACCACCTATACGGCACGTGAAGGAGCTACCCCGGATATAACCACGACGGCTTCACTTACAGCTTCGCGTTTCTTTCAGACGCGCAGCAGCCCAAATGTCCCCTTGCTGACAGCGAAAGTATGGCTCGAAGACGCAATTGGTCAGCGGCGGTTGATACGGGTGCTGTTTGACGGGGGCGGTCGGCGAAGTTTTATTCGCAAAGACATTTCAGACTAGATAGGATGCCAACCGATACGCGCTGAAAACGTGCAACGGGAATTTTGTTCCTAGTCTAACTCCATACAGCTATGTGAAGGTGGCATTGTATAGCCCGTTCTCTTCTCGCCGTATCATACACTCTAAACTTTTTCACACCTTTAAGGGTGTGCACTATGAACATTCAACCTGGTTGCGTAACATTGCATCTCCAGGATGATATTTTGCAAAATTTGGAAAGCATTACTAAAGATCAAGTGCCAGTGCAAATCTTGCTTTCATTATGTCTTGGTTATCGTAGGTACGAGCTAATGCATATATGCATCGCTATCGATAATCGAGCACGCGCAAGTGTCTACAATACTGTTGAACAATGTTGGGATGTTGCAAGACTGAATTTTTGGAGGACAGAAAACACTCGAGTAAAAAAAATTTGTGCGAAACCGTGCTCCACTATGGTGTTACGAAAATTACACCTAAAAAGGCGGCGTGCGCCATGCACGTTATTACACCTTTAAAGGTGTGAAAAGATTTAGAGTGTAGTGGAGGCCATTGAATACGACCAGATACGCTGAAATAGCCTCTCTACGTCAAGTAAACACCTGTCAGTGCAGCTGAAGAGGATGGGCCCTCGCGTTGCTGATGAGCCTTTCACCTCTATTTCCATTTCTCCGCGGATTTCTATCGGAAAATCGTCACTGGAACAAATGTGCGCCTATTGGACACGTTCGTTGCGAGGGAAACCGTTTTCAGCTGCACCTTGCGAGGCACCAGTAGGTGTGGCTCCAATCGATGTGGTGACGTCGAAGTCATGCCGGTTGGAGTGGAGTCTGGCGCCTAAGAGAGAGATGCGGACAAACAATTACAGGCGTTCAGGGAACTGGAACATCCTGGCATTATCGCGCAGGAACAATTGACAATAAAGCCCTGGCTGCTCAGCGTCTCACGAGCATCGCGAAGAGGTTGCTCCCATGTCCATCTTTAACGTGGGAGTACGACCATACGGTACTGGAGTATTTACGCTGTGGTCGTGCAGAACGCGTGAACGACCCAGAACTGGTGTCTGAGCCCCTGTATTACATGCCGCATCATGTCGTCATTCGAAGGAAGCGTGAGACTACAAAGGTACGAACACGTCATTAAAGGTATCTGGTTTCGCCTCCCTTAAAGGGACTATGAAACGATTTTTTTCTTCGTTTCGTTCGAAAGAAGACATTTTTCTGAGTCTAGAACCGAAATTTTACTTTCGTCGCGCGAGCGGACTTCTCGGGAGCGAATTTAAACGGAGCGGCGAAGGGAGGACAGCTGGCGCCGCGCCGTGGGGAGCTGCCGAGCGGAGACACAACGGGTAACTTGACGCGACCACGGCCGGCTCAGCAACACGTCATCGTGACGTGTTGCCGAGCCGAGGAATCCCGCCAGGAGCATGCGCCGTAGGATCCGGCGTATGCGTTCATCGGGAGTGGAAATCTCCATGACAGCAGCTTTCGCGCAATCGGCAGATTTCGACAGTGGCGGCAGCCACAGCGCGAGCTCGCGGCGTTACTTGCCATTGTGCAACACCGGTGACGTAACGGGGAACCGAAGTGCGGTCCGTACAGTTACACCATCGGCAGGGAAATATGCGCGGGAGAGGAGGAACGCGGAAGAGACATTTCCAGCGCGCGCTCCTCGCAGAGTGGAGGGATTTCGTCCGGAAAAATTTGTGGCATATTAGTTTCTCTGCGGGAAGAGCAGTTTCCATCGAAAAAAAGTATGGGGGTTCGGGAAATTTCATAGTCCCTTTAAAGAGACACCTCAAGGTGGACCTAATCTAAACCCGAACGTACTGCACGTCGAAAAGGCGTTCTTACAAATTTTTCTGAACGACGACTTTCTTTTCTGGTACGCGACGACTACAGCAGCCGACCAACCGTTGCCGCCAATCGACACATGGCGAGTTCCGTTTGGAGCGAGGTCCAGCCCGTTTCTCCTTGCTGCACCGCTCCGGCATCACTTACAATATATGCGGCAATATCATGCCCGTCGATCGCCGCTATGCTTTCAGACCCTTTCTACGTTGATGACCTAGTTTTTGGGGACGATGCGATGGAGATAACAACAAGTCTCTATCATCGAACTAAGGATGTACTCGGGCCACAAATCAGTACTCATCGCGCTCGCATAAATTTGTCTACACACTGTCATCCGGCCTCATTTCATCAGACGCAGAGCTGGCGCTGAATTTAGCGTTACACCAGTCGTAATTGCCCCGTAATTTTTCATGACGAAGGCGGATTTTTGCGTCTGAAACGCCGTCTGCAGCAGTATCATCGTCCTGATGGGAGATGGAATCACTGAAAGGTTGGCCAGCTGTAGGACTCGAACTCACATCTTCTGGATTACCGGTCCAGGGCTCTACCATCTGTGCTAAGCTTACACACTCCCCAGCTTTGTATATATTTGTCCTTTCTATGTGTTCCAGCCTCAGAACATCAAGTGTTTCATCATCATCATCCTTCCGGATCATTCACTTGCTGCCCTTTTGATAATGCGCGCGCACATTCGGTTTTTCCACGCCGGCGTCCAGGAGACTGCCCGTGAATTGAGAGAAGAGTATTGGCTCCTTAGAAGTCGTCAGGTTGTAAAAAAGGATCCTGACCGTGCAGTCGATAACATGGTTTCATTGTTTCTGCGTGATTCAGGGGCGGCGACAATACCAGAAGGACCTAACATTGCCTGCGTCGTCTACACATTTCAAGACGTTCGTGGAGCAACGACCGAGAACACGTGGGGTCGTCGTTGCGATCGACTGCTCTTTCTTAAGAGCGAAGGTGCTTCGAATAAACGAGCCGTCGGATTTAAGACCCCGACGAAGCTGAAGTTGCTGGGTGAGATCTTCCGGTACGCCCACCAGCGTTTGGAGGACAAGGATCGTTGGATTATCTATGCCACTGCAACTTCCTACTTTATTCTCGAGAACCTCAGGTAAGTTTGCAATGACACTGCTGTGTTGGAGGCGGTCGGGATGAAAAATTAGTTTCCAATTAGGAAAGAATCGGATGACGAGGAACCATCTGTCCTTGCCAGCCTCGTGGACGGCGGCACTATAGTGCTCGGAAGCTTCTCATACGCAATTGTTTTGTTCGTATTCGTACTTAGATTAAATTTAAATACGAGGGTATTTGTATTTTTTAGAATATTTTTAAAGCTGTAAGCACCACTGATGCCATTTTTGCAGGCGGGTTGTGCGGACATACTGTGAGTTAGCCGATGTAACCACTTGACGACTGATTACCTAAAATACATTGAAGTGATGGTGTCGTACCTCCCTCCCCTCTCATAAAGTGTACCATTCGATAGCCCTTTGTTGAAAATGGAATACTAAAAAATTTACCCGACAGAGCACGTCACGGTTATTAAATAACCGAATTCAATTGATAAAGACTGAAGAGCATGCCGCGATCTGTGTTGGCAACAATAATGAACGGCCACGTCTCCCTGCGGGAACCCCCGTGATAGGATGCAGAAATCTTCTGCTTTCGCGCGCGCTAGTGCACCTGCGTGATCGCCAACGACGTGCAAAAAGCACGCCTCGCTTCTTCAGGAATCAGTCTCTAAGCTCCCGCAGCGCCATTTAGTCGTTATCCTCACCGTCACCATATTTAAATACCAATTAGTAGCATTCCCAGAAAACCGTTCATAAATATATGGGTGTTAGGAGCTGCCGAGCCGTGCTGCCCCGTCCGCCATATGGCTGACATTTTGTTTGTCAGGGGTCACATATGGGTCGAGATGTATACTGCTCGCGACATGGTTGACTAAAATCGCCTGTCAGTAGTGCTGCAGCCTATATTTCATTGACTTCCCAATTTAAAGGTGGGCCATATGGTGCAGGTAGTTCTTACTCGAAATAGATGATCTTGCAACACATCGAGATTTGAGGTGGAATAAACCACGAGGGGCTCATTTCAGAACCGTGTCGCGAGTATTATACCTACCTTGCGCGCGAAATCTGTGTGTGTGTGGTGGCCATTTCTCTACATGCCATGCGCATTTTCTGTGGATCATTGCAGTTTGCAACTCGCGATGCAGGTATTTTTTCAGCGCCGTCCCCCCACACCCCTAATATACCCGTAGATCGACAAACCCAACCCCCAAAATAACCCCAGGAAGGCCAAAATCAAAATGCCTTCCCCCCTCCCCTCATCCAGAGTAGCAGTCTCCTCACTTCTCCTCCGGTCGTGATGAAAGTACTGCAAAGATTCCTGCCTCGACGCATCAAAGCATTTCATGACTGTAGGAAAGGGAACAGGATTGCCGTTAATATTGGTACAACCTCAGCATGCATGGAAAAAGTAACATTGGGTCGACATATTTTAGGTACCTCGTACAAGATATAGACTCTCGGAATGCCTACTACATGGGCCACATGAACGTGACATCTAAAGGCCTGCGCCTAGGGGACGACTCCGTTTTCGTCCTCAGCCGTGGAGCACTCGATCGCATCGTCCGAGGGGAATGCATGGACAAGGAGACAACTCTTATGCAGTAGGTGGATCTACGATTTCTTCCTTTCTACATAGTAGAAACATATGTGTAACGTAATTACCGTTGGGGACACGGTTGTCTAAAATCTCCGGCCCGCGGCGGAGCGATCCCCTATCGGCGATATCGCGCACGAAGGACCGGTACCAATACCCTCCCCGAGGGGAGGCAGCGCTGAACTGCTCTCCCTAGCAGACGACGCTGGGAACGCGATGGTAGTCTCTCCCGACAGGCGGCGTTGCGTGGCCTTACCTCGGAGACTGTAATGGTATAGTTCCTCCGTGCGCGACATCGCCGATAGGGGACTGCTCGGCCAAGGGGCTGGAGATTTTAGACAACCGTGTCCCCAACAGGAAGGGAGTTGCCTCAGGACAGGAGCCGCCGATATTTCGAACAGCGACTGTTCTTCTTCTGGGCACCGTCCTCATCATTGGCAGGGTGTTTAAAGGGTTAGGTGTGACGTGTTAAAGGTTCATGCGAATTGTGGGTCAACAGCCCGGAGGGAAGAAAGGGTCCGTACGGGCCTCTACGGCCGGAGTGAATGGCCGCTTTGTTAGAGTGTGGAGGGGATTATGTGAACGGAGTGATCTTGGCTCCAGACCGGTTACAGAAAAATGGGAGGTTCACGGACACGTGGACGGAACGGGACCAAAGGCAAGAATTGGCAAACATAGCTATGTTTGCCAAGCGGACGCACGGACTGCACGGGGATCCAGTTTCATGTTGCTGGAATCATGGGAAGCGTGGAATTTAGCGATCTGAAAGATTCGTTCGTTTAAAGAAAAATATTCGTTTGAAGTCTCGGTTCGAGCTGCCACATTCACGAAAACAGGGATTTGTAAGCAACTCTGTCCAGTCACCTTATCGGAAGTTGCTGCTTGCTGACCAAGTGCGATGGTTCTTATTTCGATGGCATTATGTAGCCGTGTGCACAGGCTCAGCAATGCTATTAAGTTTCTAAAACGAACTTAACGCGTAACGCGCTTATGTGGCTAGCCAGCCAGCAGAGTACTCGGAAGGACACATCGCTGTGTGGCCTGATTAGCTGAAAGACTGGTGCGTTTTACAGAAAAGGCGTATATGTACATTGCGCCTTTCAGGTATCGTAACGAGGGCGCGCGCTACCGGAACACCGTTTCCTCTACATTTGGTGACCAAGAGTTTGACTAGGAAAGACATAGTTATACAGCCGTATTCTCTGA
Organism: Ornithodoros turicata; assembly: GCF_037126465.1. Taxonomy (NCBI): domain Eukaryota; kingdom Metazoa; phylum Arthropoda; class Arachnida; order Ixodida; family Argasidae; genus Ornithodoros; species Ornithodoros turicata. The sequence goes on from NC_088210.1 coordinate 9,119,441, forward strand.
GGGATCCTTGTGCTTCGAGGGACGCTTCCAGTTGCTTTGGCAATGCGTTGAGAACGTGCTCGTTGGGCGTATTGGAGGCGCTGCCAGAGCTTTTTTTTTTTAATTCCGTGTTAGCGCCGCGAAGCAACTGTGGCTCTGAGCGGCGTATAGACGGGGACAGATGAAGAGAGGACAGCAGGAAGGAGTGGGGGACAGGGGGGTTAGTATGCGTCCTGGGCCGACTTCAAGTGGAACTGTGCCGACATTCGTCTGGAAAGTCTTCGGAAAACCCAGGGAAAACCTCAGACAGCACAGCCGGTGACAGGATTCGAAACCGTGTCACCTCCCAGTCTCGGCGGTGAAAGCGATCACTCTAACCATTATGCCACGGGAGCTGGTGCTGCTGCCAGAGCTACTGAATGGACCTTTTTCACCTTGGCCGATGCGCATGCGTATGACCTTGAGGCGCCGGAGAGGATTATCTCCGTCTTCACTAGATGGCGCACTATGGGGACGACAGAAGTGGGGACCAATGTGGGGAGACCGCGCGAATGGCGCGACCTTGTCGGCCCCCCACTCCGGACTGGTTTTGGTCCTTTGTGCTACCCACGCGAATTTGTTTTGACGCGCGCCGAGCATGGTTCGTTGGCGGCAATCGCTATAGAACGCTCCTGAATAAGGGTCGATTCATACGATGCAACTTTTTGCTGCAACTCTGTTCCCGCTACAGTTGCGCGCAACCGAAGTTGCACCAAACAAGTCCCTTTCATACGGCGAGCAACTCGGAATGCCGTAGTTGTCACCGAGCTCCCCAGATGGCGCGAAAAAGCATCATTGTCATAATTTTCGTCCAATCGCACCGCACCTTCTGCTCGTTACGACTTCAATCCGTTGCGAGTTTGATAATTTTGCATAATTTCCACTGGTCAGTGATAATTTCATCGTCTCGCGTACTGCCGCTGGAATAACTGACACATGGAAGTCTTCCTGATTGGTCGCGCTTGCAAGGCGAAGCCGTGTGATTGACAGGTTGCAGCTAGAGTTGCAGGAGAAATCGCTCGTGAAGCGATCGGCTGTGCAACTCCTGCAACTCGAGTTGGGCAACCAGAGCTTTGCGTTCACACGGTACAACTTGGTGGCGCAACCTGGTTGCACGCAACTAAAGTTGCATCGTGTGAATCGACCCTAAATCAATTCTGTTCTGGCATTCACTGGACTCGGTCACTATTCCATAGCTCCATGGTTCCACTATTCCATGGTTCACTGAGAACTAAACTTGGGAGTCGCGTTGGCCAACCACATGCCGGCCTAGAGAAGCCGACAGGTAACTCGTCTACCTTTCACCGGACGGGTCATACGTTCTAAAAATGAAATTTCGTCGCCCCGTTATCGTACTATGAAATGTTCGTATATGATCTCCTGAGCTGCAGTCACACTAACTTGGTGACACCAAGTCAGAAGCCCTACTGTGCCCCTGTATGTGCAGCGGATGACCATAAGCGTATTATGAGGTTCACTTTCGACAGGTATAACAGTTAATCGTGTTCCTTCGTTCCTTTCAGTTGTCTCCGCGCAGCCCAAGTCCAGCTAATTGACAGCAGGGACCCACACGGATGCCAGCGCTTTTTTGCGGAAGATCTCCCGACAGCTAATCTCTCCGCCTATGTGAGTAAGCACTAGCAACCTCCTAAGGCCTCCCCGAAAGTTGTCCTCATTTCTTCTTTTTTATTCATAAGGACTTTGTTATCACTCACGCTACTCCCGTTCTCTGAGAGAATCCGGCCGCAGAAGGCGCGAATATATCTCCCGTGAAAAACGCAGGTTTCAAAAAACAAAAAACAAACAAACAAAAACACGAAAAGTTTACGTCGGGCGCTTTCAGTACCAGCGTCGAACCTTAGTGATTTTTTGTAATGAATTAATTGTTGTACGTATGTGGAGATCGTGTTGGGTTAGTAGCATGATGCATAAAGGCAAAAGCGACACGGACGTACAGAGGAGTGTGTTTTAGGTCGTTCACCACACCATCGAAGACAGGCGCCCATACAGTCCAGCCAGACTGCCAGCTACATGCTGCTGGTGCCCAGTAATAAGGGGGATATACAGGGTGTTTCAAAAAACGTGTCATTCGGACTTTATAAAAAAACGGGGCGACGGAAAAATACGGGGTAAGCGGCATTTTTTGTGGCAACTGAATTTGCCATCTTGCAAAACTATTCTAATTTGATTTTAATTAAAATAAATTGAATTTCTTTAATTGAACTCTAAAATTTCCCAAGTCAACCTAACCTTTTTTTTTAGAGAATTAGAGAACCCGTAGCGAACTTAGTCAGATCCACCAGGAAATCCGCTCGATATTGCAAATGGAACTGCCCAAAAAAAGTCCCGAAATTGAGGCTTCAAAGTTTCGGGTATTCAATGGCGCACGAAATCAGACGCAAAGATTCCTGGAGAGGAGGACTTGCTCCAGCCCCCATGAAGGATAGAATGTCAAAAAAAAAAAAACAAAAAAAAACTGGGCGGGAAAAAAGAGGCGGAATCATTTTTGTTTGCCGCTTATCAACGTATGGTGGAATGTCACCCGCCTTGTTATCGGCGCGTCTTGTGCTGCACGCCGGTCCGGCGATAAACTGTTCTAGCTTCATGGGGGCAGGGGGCATGCAGGCATGGCAGGGGGGGATCCTGCCCTCCGCGCATCTTTGCGACTGATTTGGTGCGCTGTTGAATACCCGAAACTCTGAAGCCTCAACTTCGGGACTTTTTTTGGGCAATTCCCTATGCAATATCGAACGGATTTCTTGGTGGTTCTGACTAGGTTCGCTACGGGCTCTCTAATTCTGTAAAAAAAACCTTAGGTTGACTTGGAAAATTTTGGAGTTCAATTAAAGAAATCCAATTTATTTTAATTCAAATCAAATTAAAATATTTTTGCAAGATGGTAAATTCAGTTGCCACACAAATGCCGTTTACCCCGTATTTTTCCGTCGCCTCGTTTTTTTATAAAATCCGAATGACACGTTTTTTGAAACACCCTGTATAAGTCTGGATAGCCTGTAGTAATGCGAAACTGTATTTCGAGCCGTGTTTGGCTGCATACATAAAAATATGCCTGGAACTGCAGGTTAGGTCCCTGCACGGGCCGACTTTTCCGCGCCCGACCCGACCCGGGCGTGTCGAAAAATGGCCGTGCCCGACCCGTGCCCGGACCTTCATATTTTTTTTTGTGGCCCAGCCCGGCATGGCCCGGCGTCTAAGCGAATACAGCCCGGCCCGGCCAGATGACTCGGCGAGTAGATCGCGGCCTAGTATTTCCAGCCGTGACGTACGGGTTTCTGGCGCTTATCGAATAAATTTAAGAAAATTTAAGTAAATTTATAAGAAGAGAAGACAAGACCACAAACATACAAGTGCTGGCGGTTTACACCGTAACGAGACCAAATTAAATCCAGAACGCACACGGGCATGGGGTTATCGTTACCGAATGCCAAGTTTTTGGTGAGGTAGAGGATGTTGTCGGCAAACTCCTTCTCCCAGTCCCTACACCTCTCACCAAGCTTTGCCAACGTGATTGTGAAATACGTGAGGAGTGAGGATCAATGTGAAGTGGCTTTGAAAATGTTCTGGAGGGTCGAACCATACGCAGAACGCAGTGTCCTTTGTTTGTCGCAAATATATGCGCAGGAATGACGCAAGCGCGTGATGATATCAACTAATAGTCCTCCATTGTGTGGAATTAGCTGCGTGACGCGTGACCCGGCCGAGCCTAACTCTCGGAAACATGTTTGTCGGAGCGGCCCGCTGTGGCGACGCATTTTGTCGGCCAGGGCTCAGCCCTGTTCGGGGCACACAGCCAATAACAAGCCCGGCCCTGTCAGCGGACCGGGTCGGGGGACGGGCAGAGGCGGATCTAGGATTTTTCCGAGGGGGGGGGGGGTCCGCTATAAACAAGTGCCAGGTGCATGCTGGGATTGGTTCATTGAACCCTATGTGCAAGTCTGGAATTGAGGGGGGGGGGGTCAGGAAATCCGGACACTACCCTAAATCCGCCCCTGGGGCCGGGCTCGTGCAGGGCTCTACTGCAGGTATTGAAAGGTCTCATTAACGGCTCTGACTGCAAAGGCGACCTCTGTTGGGAACTTGCTGATGGATTTCGTGCTCACGTGGCTCGAGCTGGCAGTCTATGTAGACTCTGTCTGGGCGCCAGTGTCTCGAATACGTAGCGCGAGGAAGTGCCACAAAAGTAGCCAGAAAATAGCCAAGTCGCCATCGCACAAATTTCGACGGCACGGCAGTCAGAAAGCGGCCAATAGACCTCTACCTGTTTGTGAACAAATGACGTCATAACGTCCGACAGCGCCACGAGTTTGGTAGAGTTGAACTACGTTCAAAGCTAGTGGCGAACAAGGTCGCGCCCGAAAGCCACGGTCTTGAGGGGATTACGATGGTCTCTGAAAAGGACGCGACCTTCGGTCCTACTTTTCTTTCAATAGGAGGCAGGGAACAAATGCCGATTCGTGGAACCCAGCTCTCTCCTTCCGATCTGTTTTGGTTTCGGTGTGTCTACCAACGTCATGATGACGTTTCTCGGGTAGAGGTTTATTTGGCGCGAAGTAACCAAATCTGGCAACCGTGGAAACCCTGTGCACGAATTCTCTGTTTCAGGGGCTGAATTGCCTGAGTGACACACCCATAGCGTTCATCAAGCCTGGCATAACTGCTTTTGCACTTTTAGAAGCTGTTGGACGGTACATCTACCCTTACGGTATACGTGGTTACCTCAATACAGCGGAGGCACATGACAACAGCACGTGTTCTGTATGATGTGGCAGAGAGCTGCGGCACAGAGACTAAGCCAGACACGTTCCACCACAGAACACCAACTCGTTTTTTTTTTCCCTCCAAGCAACTGTGCTGTATGTGTCTTGTACTATGAAGATAATATCTAATAAACATAGTTCAGAAGCAGCCCATCTGCAAATTTCCTTCACTCTTATAGGTGATGGCTGAGAACAGGATCAGTACGTGTTCTAGTTGTGTCTGTTCCACCCATGCTGTCCCTCTCCTTAAAGACATGTTCGTTCTTCACCTCTTGTTTCCTCTACTTGTCAGGCAACTATACAGGGTGTCCCAGAAAACGTGTCATTGAATTCTAATAAAAAAAACTATGCCACATAGAATCATGCGGTCAACAGCATTTGTTCTTATTAGGTTTTTGCCACCTCCTCATGGGAATGTCATGATCTCCAAGTTTAATTATATAAATATTCGCGAACTGAACTCTGAAATTTGCCAAGTAAAGGTCACTTTTTTACCCCACCAATATGAAGAGCGTGCCGAATTCACTCAAATTCATGACAATTCACAGTGATATTCACGAGCTATCCCATCGGAAAAAATAGCCGAATATCATGCTTTTAGGAGCACCGGACCATAGCGCGCGATGACTTTTTGAGCGCAATCGCTCTCAGTGCGACGAAAGGAGGTTCCGAAGCCAGCCCACAGAGTGATAGTAGAAAAAGTAACAGTTCCTAAATTGGGAGAGGGAAAGCATTATCGCAGCGAAAGTCGGACGTGATAAGCCATGCCTGTTTTATCTCCCTCTGCGACATCGGGGAGGGCTGGGTTTCCAACCTCCTTTCGTCGGACTGACAAAGATTGCGCTGAAAAAATCATCGTGCGCTATTCTGTGCGACCTCCGTAACGCATGATGTTCGGCTATTTTTTCCGATGAGATAGCTTCTGAATATCCCTGTTAATTGTCATTAATTTGACTAAATTAGACACGCTCTTTACATTGGTGGGGTAAAAAAGTGACCTTTACTAGGCAAATTTCCGACTTAAGCTCGCAAAAATTTACATAATTAAACTTACGTTACACGACATTCACACGAGGAGGTGGCAAAAACCGAGTAAGAACAAATGCCATTGACCGCATAACTCTAGGTGGTGTAGTTTTTTTATTATAATTCAATGACACGTTTTCTGAGACACCCTGTATACAGCTACTTTGAAGCAAAAGCGGTTCACTCAAGAAGGGAAGTCCCGGGCAGACAATTTGAGTAGAAGGTGTCACTGACGTCGCCTTGTTTCTGCTATGCGTTCTTTCGTATAAGCAACATCCATAAGGTATATGAAGGGGGGGGGGGATCAAAATATTCCTTCGATCGCAAACTCAATGTACAGAGTGAAGATGCGCTGGGGAACCACGAGACGTGTCTGGTCTCTGGGGCACTACGTAGATGACGTCTGTCCCCGTAGCCCTGCACTCTTAGAAATGAACTTCACTGCACTGCATGCTCCTTGGCAATCAGGATCTCTGATAATATCATCGTCTGCCCTGATTTGTTGTAAACGTCACTAAAAAAAATCTTTTTTAGTGACAATTATAAACAGCATAAGTGGCACAAAAGAAAAAGCGTACGCCTCCCGTTTTCAACAAATCAGGGCATATAACGATATCATTCGAGATGACAGTTGGCTTGGAGCATGCTATGCGGTGAAGTTCATTTGTAATAGTGCACGGCGCGAGGGCTCGTCGTTAGGGCTGAGAGCCAAGGTGCTCCCAGAGTTTCGCAGTCAGGAAGTGTTGCCCTCTGAAAGTAGATGAAAATAGGTCACATTGGGCCTCCATTTACCAGGTCAAAAACAGTCTTTTAGCGCCACGTATTATGGAAAGCATCACACATAAGAATGTGTCTCACGTGCTCTCTGAAGGCATGGTCGTGCACCGCTGAGAGCTGAAGCCTCTCGCGTTTTCTGTAAGCCTGGTATAGGCGATCTCATATATATGAGAGCAGCAAGGATTGGTTCATTCCTTGCAGTGCAGGATGGAGTAACGAGCTGGATGAAGCAACTTCCTCGATGTGCGTTGAGAGTGGTGCACCTCTTCATCGCTGTACTCGTGCGGCGACGTGCTCGATGAAACCGGCAACTCTAGCTAGCCTCGGTGGCCCTCGAAACATCGCTACGACAGGCGCGTTTGTAGTCGACATCCCCATCATGGTCCTTTTAAACTTTCGGGGCATCTTCCTCTTTACTTACCAGTCGATGTTGTACAGATCCTTTTTTTTTTCAAGAGTAAATGAAGGCAAGTAGAGGGCATCTTCAAGGTACGGGTAATATGCCATTTGAATTCCATTTGTTCAGGACGTTCCGGTTACATCTTTGGTGGAAGCATTTCATTAGACGTTCTTCTTCTTGTATTCCAAAAAGTTACCAAGTCGCCATGTGCCGATGTTCAGAAGGGAATATGGCAGTTGTTGTGTTCCCGTTTGGATAAAAGCTCTACACCTTCCGGTGGCTTAAATGGAACAAAAGTCTTCATGCATGGAATAAGCCTGTTAAAAATAAACCAGCAAAAGTCGTTTATTAAATTTATGACTATTGCATCTTACTTTAGCAATACTAACCACAGCCGCCTCTTCGACAGACGGGTGGTGTTTTATTATTTTTTTTTCAAGGTCCGAATAGCCCTCCAAAATAACGACACGTCACAAAATTAACCTCGCTCAGTCACACTCGGTAGCCTCTGGTCAGTTCGCGCGCGTGTCGGTCACGTGATCTTCCCAGTTTTCGTGCAGCAACGAGGCAGGAAACATGTCCGTGGCTGTCGTCACGCCCCCAATGCGAGATCCGCACTGTGATTAGTTTCCATCACACTGAAGGGCGTCGTGCAGCAAGGTGTATGGCCGGGATTTCACGAGTGAGAGTAAAGTGCGGAAATGGTGTGAACAATTCAGAGAAGGGCGTGCTGTCATCAGGAGTTGAGCTTATCCACGATAACGCCCGCCCTTAATCTGCGACATCTACTCTGAAACTCATCCAGCAGTTGAACTGGGAGGTGTTCACCTACCCACCGTACATCCCTTGACCTGGTGCCGTGTGATTTCCACCTCTTCAGTCGAATGAAGCAGTGTCTGGGAGGTCAGCGGTTCAGCACGAACGAGGAGCTGTAGACCGCCGTAACAAGATGGCTCAGTGGACTGGCGGCGGCCTTCTATGACCAGGGAATAGAAAATTTGGTTCCACGCTACGACAAATGCCTCAACCGGAATGGCGATTATGTTGAAAAGTAGAATAAAGACATTTGCTCTAGGTTCCGTGTTGTGGCTGTGTGGACATTGAAAAAAAAAAAAAAACCCCTCGTGCACCCCTCGTGCCTACGAAGTATGAGAGCATAACCCCTAAAAGCACCGCTTTTACTGTTGGAAAGACGACCACGTTATAATTTGTGAGTCTAACAGCTTTTGCAGGGGCACCACAGTAATAATATATGGTCGTTTAGGCCTTGAAAATATGCGGCCATCAACGAGAAAAAAAATATGTAGGAATACAAGGGGAATAGCGTCTAATCAAGTGCTTCCACCAAAGATGTAACCGGTAGGCACGAAGTCAACAAATGGAATTCAAATTGCATAATATTCGTACCTTGAAGATGCCCCCTTCGAGAGAATACTCACTTCAAAATTAAACAGCAATTCATCTACTCATGAAAACAGAAATAAAAAATGAATACCTGTGGAGCACTGACCAGAATTTGGGCGCAAAGTATTAAAGAAAAAAATGCCCCAAAAGTTCAAAAGCCACGACCACATGGAGATGAGATCTCAAAATCTATAATAGTGTACAAAAAATACGTAAAGCACGTTCTTCTCTATGTAAACCAAATTTCTTGACAACACTACTTACGATGCCCCATAGCCCTAGTCTCTTATTTGTTACATTGCGACATTGTGACAGTCATTCCCAGGACCGTTTTTCTTTTTTTCTCCTGCACTCCTCAGCAACGTTTTGCACCAAAATGCCCGTGCACCGAAATGTCCGGATCCCGTATCGGAGGTTGTGAACTACCGAAATTTCTCTCCTATAAGCCGCACCGCAGATAAGCCGCAGGACGCGTTTTTAGGAGCATTTTGAAAATTTTCTGGCAGATAAGCCGCGGGCAATAAGAGATGACTAATTTGCGCGACGAAGGAGACCATATAGAGAAGGCCATAAACACCGTGGTCCATACTTCGGGGTTAGCACAGTGTGGTCAGTGTGAGGTCAGGTCTATAGAGTTCTACAAAGATCGGATTGTGCACTTGTCGGGCGTTTTTCATGGATTGATGGGTCAGTGGTCTCCCAGAAGACGTGAATCACTGTCACCACTTTCCTTAAAGCTGCTTGGGGGGAATGCACCAGGAAGATCAATCTACTCGAATCTGGACCCGTCCCTGTTACGCACTGTTCGTGCATCGGCAGGGCAGTGCTCTTCCAGGGACACTGTCGGCCCTTTCGTTAAAGCCGGCGAATGAGGAAAATAGCAGGAAAAAATAGTCATCACATAAGCCACACCGGTGGATAAGCCGCAAAGCGCCCGCGAGAAAAAAAAAAAAAATCACGCATCATAAGCCGCGGCTAATGCGCGCGAAATTACTAACCGGCCGTTCCATTTTGTCCCGCAAGGGGCGCCGGTGACTGCCAGTGATTTTCAGCGCCTCCTGGACGAGAGCTATACATGCATATAAAACATGTAATTCGAGTTACAGGAAGAGGTTGCCGAATTAATTTTTAATCCGATTGAGCTATAGCTAATCTCGACTTACCTGTCGAGATGTAGATGGGTAGAAATCCAGCGAACCGGTAGAGATGTAGGAAGGGAGTTGCCTTAAGCGGCTTCTGTCCTGAGGCAACTCCCTTCCTGTCGAGATGTAGACATGGCTGATCATGTAGACATGTCTCCACCCCATAGGGGTGTTATCACCTTGGTGAAGAAGGACGACGATGACGGACGTCGGAATAACCAACTAAGGAATCACCATAGACAATGAGAAGGATGATACAAATTGCTCGCAATGCAGGCTGTTGTCTGTTCCTGTTGCCCATTGGTCCTCGTCGTTATCTTGTTACTTCGTTGGTGCTTCTGTTTGCTGTTGGTCGCCAGGTAAGTGCATCTTCCTTGCAGCTCTGTCGCAAGTTTGACCTCAATAACGTGTTACTGCATCTTACAACATCTATGCGGTAACTAAATACAAGTATGACTATGCCTAGCTACCTGTGTCTTCTTGTCGTCAAAGTACTGATTTGTCGTTTTCTGCATTTCCTCCCAATTACCGATTTCTCTCGAAACGGAATGAAAATGGAATTTGGTTTTTGACAAAAGCGTATTTTTTTTTTCAGGCATGAAGTTCCTCAACGTCGCTGTGACCATCTTCTAATGTTTCTGCCTGGTGGCCACAAAGTTTTTCTTTTGCCTTGTTATCTTCGAGGACAACGATGTCCTCAGGGCCGTCTACATGCTCTTAGGCCTGGTCTCACTGTTCCTATTCGCAATAACAGACGAGGACATCAGGGCCAGATTGTGGAAGAGTGAGACCGAAGAAGACATGATTCCACAATTGACAGTGGACCACTCAGCATCGGCTCACACGCCCACGGGTTGGTCCCAAGAAAGCTCTACGACTGTAACTGTGGGATGAGGTGGTGACGTGCTTGTAAATAGCGTTCGCTTTTCTTGTTTTTCTCGTTCTTTTTCGTTTTTTGTTTGTTTGTTTCTTTTCGTTTTTTTTGTTTTCGTTTTTTGTTTTCGTTTTTCTCGTTTTCTGTTTCTCTTTGTTTTTTGTTGAAATTGAAAAAAAAAGAACAAAAGGTAAATCAAACAAAAACTTGTACATAGCGTTTTTTTTTATGGGGGGGGGGGTTTGGAGGGCGTGACTCCGTTGGATGAGGGTCATCCAACTGAGTCACAAGCGAACCGGCCTCCACGTGGCGCCCTCTGGAAACGGCAAGCTAGCCGGCTAACGGTTCGCACTGGACAATTTGTCCTGGACTCGATTACGTACTAGCCCTTGGGAACAGGAGTGTCCCATGGTGTCGGCCCTGACGTACGCGGGACAACTACCACACAGTTGTGAAGTAATGAGTTGAAGGTTACTGGATGGAACTACTGTTGCCCATGTATTCCAGATGAAAATTTTGGAAAATTTGGAAATTTGTATAGATTTTATTTGGAAACTCTTTAGGAAACTCTGGAACTTTGGAAACTCAAACCACCTTAATATTTTTTTTTCCAAATATGTGGCATTTGCATTTAATCACACGTCCTCTACGCCTACCCCCCGTATGGGGGCAAAAGGTGGCCATTACAGTGTCGCATCGTTCATTAGGTTAACAATGCACCAGTTATGCTACTCCGTCATCGTGATAAGTACAATGGAATTGTGGCGGCCAGTGGACGACGATGACAACGACGTGCCTCTGCTGGCGCGCGCCACTGCGCCTGCCAGCCAGTTCTACCGGCACCGTCCTAGTGTGAGGCCAAGGCCATCTGCCCGCTGGGACATTCCATCATCGCCGGTCAGGACTCATGTAGGGGAACACCACCTCCTCTATATTTGGTGACCCGAACAACGAACACCATGTTCGGCGTAATTTGGCCATTCACCATCCTAAATTTTTCGGCAAACCAGCAGCGAACCACCACCTAGCAGGCAAGTCACACCGGGAACACTGTTCCACCGGGGACCCACAGGGAGACCACAGCAAGCTCAGCTTACGGCCTCCACCTGCTTCATGATGGTCCTCCCCGGCAGCAACAATCAACGCTCAGCAACAATCACTCAACGCAATCGGCAGCCACTCAACAGAATCAGCAACCATTCAGCACTCACACCTCATCTCTGGAACCTGCCCGGATCGCAGCGCTCTTGTTCCCGCCATCCCGCTGCTGCTGCATCAACAGCCACAAGCACAAGCCGTGTGCCCAGTCGTCCATAATCTAAGAGCCGTCATCATTCTCCTCTTCATGGTATCGACGCGAACCTCAGCCGCATGCACCGCTCCGCGTCTGAGGGGGGGAGTGATGTGGCGGCCCGTGGACGACGATGACAACGACGAGCCTCTGCAGGCGCGCGCCACCGCGCCTGCTAGCCAGTTCTACCGGCACCGTCATAGCGTGAGGCCACGACCACCTGCCCGCTGGGACATTCTATCATCGCGGGTCAGGACTCATGTAGAGGAATACCAGCGTCCTCTACAGAATACACAAGTCCCCCAACTGTATAAAATAAGATAAAATATATGTATAAAATAATATATGGCCAGTGTGATTCATTACAGGTACTATAAAGCAGCAGGCAAACTGTTAATATTGGCAGCAGCATTTGAAAGCTTATTCCGAACGAAACCCACACTGCGACAGATCGACGCCTGGTCGTCGTCGGGCAACAGTGTTACATGTCCCCCAACATCGGCTAAGTCATGGGCTAAGCAGCCGGCTTCATGAACTACTGCTGTCTTTGAAAAGTTTGTTCGAACGAGATAGTTCCCGAGATATATATTCTCTCAAAATATAAGAACATTGGAAGAGACGAGCCACCCTAGCGGCACTTAGGGGGAAAAAAAAAGAACCAAAGAAACGTCGCGATGATAACAAGAGCTGATGGTATTGCAGCACAAGTGGGACGGTCTAAGCACACTCTCCCTTCACTTCGCCTGAGTGCCGCTAGGGTGGCTCTCCTCCAGCTCCGCAGGTCGCAGGCGCGTTCAAATTAACTGTACTGCGAGCTGTACATCGTGGAAATAAGCAAACGAACTCTCTGTGGAATCACTATGAGTGTCACCTACGCAAAAATGCACCACGTCCGGCAATCCGGTGGTGATGGTAGCGGTCCACAGATGCCGCTGCACGCTCCCATTGTTATTGGCATGTTGATGTTCGCCGCCCTGCATGGCGACCTGCGGAGTTCGTGTGGGGTCTTAGACACAGGGTTGCCCGTAATATTAAATATGTATTATCTAAGGAACTACGAGGCGGATTCGAACGAAACTTGTGGCGTCTGTATGCTGAGCGCCCAGGCTATCAAATAAGCCAGCTGTATAAAATTGTGTGCCAGCTGCTTGACAGTACCTTTAAGTATGCAACTGAAATCCTTTGTACACGCTCGAAAAATAAAAAGTTGAGCTGAGCACGTACTCGGGGCCACGTGCATAGCAGCACACTACAGTAGCAGCTACAAATACTTTTTATGATCATTAAACGTATTCCTGCCTTATGTGTTTAAATGAATAGGACATTATGAGACTCACCTGTAGCAACCATATAAGCATCTGTGTCCGAAGTCCATTTGACGACGAATCTCAAGTCATATACGCTTTGCAGTACCCGTAAACCCACACCAACGTTCTGGAGGTTTTCGATCAGATAGACGTCCAGCATACCCGTATCGGGCTACCTGACAAAAAACAAACATCCACTTTGAACGCGAAGGAAGACTAACCTATAAGAGAACTTGTAAATGGCGCCACGACGCTGTGGCAAGGAACAGGCGAGGAAGGAACGGATTGGCTTGGCTTGACTTGGAAACCAAGCAATGTTGTCCCGCCGTCACCAAGTCCAAGAGCGAAGAATGGAGTAGGAAAAGTGCACGCTAAAAACGACAATATTGAAGAAAAAAGGGAAGAAGAAAGTATCAGATGTTACTATAATTAATAGAGGGAGGAACAGGAGCTTTTCCGTTTTTATGATGCAGCGCAAATAATTAAGTATTAGTCCATCTGATTGCCAAGTGACTCTGTTAGCGAAGCAGAGACAGGAAATACGAAGTGCGAGTGAGATGTAATACGCCACTGAGAGTTCCGGTTGAATCTGCCTATTTTGGCGGAAGAGTCTGGGTTGCTCCTTGGAGCGATCTTCTCACGGAGGAAGGAAACACAGGAGCGGCCCTTCCAACTTTTTGCCATTGGGACGGTCGTGCCTGCATTCTGGGATGTTCCTGTCTACCATGTGACCGCTCACGTGACCCCAAGAGCACGCGCAGGGCAGCTCCCGAAGCAGACGACGGGAGTCGTGATTGTCTTGGAGTTCAGGTGGGGCTAGAAACATCATTCGTGACACCGACGTTTGTGTGACGACGTGGCCACGTTTTGTGGGTTTGTTGCTGAAGTGGTAACGCATGCCAATTATAAAACTTGTTCAACAACGGAGGGAATCAAATGAACGTGCAGCTGTAGCACAGCGCCAGCTTGCAAACGAACGATTCAAGATGACTCCCTCACAGACAGGGATACGAAACAACCGATGAAGTACGTACTTACGAATGAAACGTTATTCCCGTGACAGAGCTGCTTTCTGTGGAACGACAGCCGTAACCGCGGTAAGAACACGGTAACAAAACGTTGTTTCCGGGATGGTGCTCACATTTTAAGGGTAAATGACTTTGGAAAGGCATAAAAGCACGGAAAGCAGCGTGAGCAACAAAGCGTTGCTAAACCGAAACTTTAGAGAGGATCACGTGGTGGACAGGAAGTAATGGCGGTTTTGACAAGAGCGACTGCCAGAGGGTCCCACGGAAATCTTTTCGGGGCGGCCGCTCCTGTGTTTCTCCAAAGCTCCCATTGGAAGACTCCGGCACTCTATTTCCAATCTGCCAGTAGAACACACTTACTCCCGGCGGAGCAACGATACTTGCTCCGGAAGCGTTCCGAATCTGCCATTGGAATTGAACATTTGTCGTCGGAGAGATGATCTGCATTTTCGCGTTAACAAAATTTCGCGGTCGCTCCTTTGCGCACTCGTGCTAATTAATTAAAAAAAAAAGGTTTCTCTGCCAAATACGCGTACGATGAAATAACCACGCAATGTCCCCCGTCAGCGGGTGAGCTCGGTCACTTGCATCCTCCGGGCGCTGAGTAAGGACGGCCCCTCTCTGTGTTCTATTGTTTGTACGGGGAATGCGCATGTGTGGTTGGAAAGGGACAACCAGTTATAAAGTTCATTGGCAGCCATCTCTTTCAAGGGAGACTTCGGAAGGATTCAAAAAAATAAAAATAATAATAATAAGGTGAGCATCACGCAGCGGTCTGTGGCAAAAGCTGTGTTTTGATCCCTCAGCGACGTATAGGGCTCATGAACAGCCCGCGAACTCAAGTCGTACCATCTCATTCTTAAGTGCCCCCCCCCCCCACACACACACGTCTAGAGATGCGAAGCCCCCCAAAAAACACCGGAAATTTTGGGGAAAAAACTTTTTTCGTTTTTTTTTTCTCGTCTCCGGAAAAATTAACCAAAACGTCCAGGCGACAAAATTCAAAAATGTAAATTTTCGTGCCTTCGATGCGTTCCAACCCGCCAACAGTGCCTTAGGTGCCTCTAATCCGCCAACAACCACCAACTTAGAGCTCCGTCTGGCTATTCCAAGCGATCGCCACCGCGTTCACATAATATCGGAGTTCTGGTCGGAGTGGATCGGGTTGTTCCAATTACCTATCGCTGAGTAGCCAGCAGTCTCATGGGATGGTCTGCTCCGCATTTATGCCTAGAGGGTGGACACTACTAAGGTTTCAGGCTCATTGTATGCTGTGGTTTGGCCGGCAATGCTTCGACTCAGCAGTAACCGTGTTTGTTTTCATTTTTTCCAATTTTTCGGAAAAAAAAACCGAAAAAAGAACCGGTTTCTTTTGCGATCCAAAATTTCCGGAAATTTTGCATCTCTACTCATGTCTCAACATCATACGCATTTCACTCATCTTTTTGTCTTTGCATGTCTTTAATCTATCTCGTCCTGCTTTCACCTTTTGTTGGTTTATCCTTTATTTTCCGGATTATTTTGTATTATTCTTTTGTTCTTTTCGTGGTTTCGCGGAATAGCAAGCCGACATGGCGTTCGGCTGACTCTTTCCTCCCTCCTTTGTTTCCTTTTGTTGTAATAAATATATCCCGTCTTTCAAATGTTTCCGGCTAATAAACTGAAATGAACAATATTCACGACGACGTTTACCTTTTCTTTTTTACTTTTACAATGTTTACGAAAACAGTAACGTAAAGATACGACAGACAAATGCAAAGTAAGATAAATATTTCCCAAAATAGTTGCGGTGAGCCCGAGTACGCAGGACGCAAGGAAGAGAAAGAAGATGCGTTGGTGCAATGGAGGAAGACCGCCGGCGACGCGAGCGTCAAATTTCCGTGTACACGGCCTTCGCGTGTGTCATCGCTGCCGTGGTGATCATTGCCCTGCTGGTTGCCGTGACGGCCAAGAAAGTCGTCCACCACAAGGCGGAGCGCTGGCCGGCTGGACCCTTGCCCTTCGACAGGCGCTACGACACGGGCGACCTCCTGAAGGAAGTGACCAACAGAAGCAAACCTGCCGTTTGTCCCACCTGCCAGTGGAATGACGCGTACCTCTTCGACTCCGAGAAGGAGTACAAAGTCAAAGACGTGTGCTCCAATTTTTACGTGCACGCGTGCAACAAGCGGTGGCTTCGGGGCACCTCCCTGGCCAATCGTCCCTATGCCGAATTCAGTGCGGGCCAGCTCATGCTGGACGTGGACTACTTCTTCAAGCGGTTCCTGTCGCTCCGCGGCCGCTCGGAGAACAATTTCCTCGCGCAAGCAATGTGGGTTTATGACAGGTGCAACGCCAACGACAGCGATGTTGAGTCCATACAGAGTGTTTTGAGCTCCCTAATGTTGCAAGACTGGCCGTTTGAGAACTGGGAAGGGGACCTGGTCTGGCACGTCGCGACAGCTGAGAGGACACTGAGGTTACAGCCGCTGTTTGAGGTAGTCTTCAGGAAGAACACCAGGAGTGCTCTACCGGTTATTCTGCGAGCACCGAAGACGTTGCATCAAAGGTATCAGCAAGGTGGCTTCGATGAACAATCTTATGCAACATATGTGGCCGCGTCTCTGCAACGTTATACAAAGAACAATGCGTCGGCGATAGCTCATGGCATTGTTCGACTGGAGAAGGCAATTGAGGCGTTTGCGGCGCAAGAAACGCCGAGCAAAGTGTTATCGTTAGAACAGCTATTCGCGAGCGAACGCTGGAACTGGATGAAATATTTCGACGTGGTATTCGATGGCAAATATTCCATGCTCAACCACACCATGATCGTCGTGCAGGATCCCGTGTTCTTCGCCAACTTGAGGCACATATTTGGAGGTCGCTACGACACTTCCGTGATCAACTACATCGGCTACAAGGCAGTCGCGGAATTTTCTCCGTTCTTAGGGGACCCCTTCTTGATGAGGTTGTCGCACGGCTACCGCCTGCCAGATCTGCATGAGCGACAGGTAGCTTGTATGGCCCTCTTGGAGAAGGTATACCCGTATGGATTGGGCATCGCTGCCAAGCTGACGTTGGGAAAAGAATTCGCGACAACGTACCGAACACACTTGGATAGTCAGATGCAGTTCTTCTTTTCTTTGTCGCGGAAAGTTATCGTGCAGTTGGTGCAGTCGCACAAATCGTGGATCGACCCCGTGGACACTGCCACGGCCGTTCGGAAGCTGCAAGCCATGCAGCTCCATTTCGGCACCCAGGCCAACCTGATCGAGTACGAGCTCTACCGCAGGACCCGTCCGGTTAAAGGCAACACCACGATCGAAGCGGTTCTGGGTCTGTACTCGCACGCTTCCGCGCTCTACTGGGACGTGGCGAAGGACGCAGGCTTCGACAACATGGTAGAACAGGACGTATTCCTGCCAGGATCGCTTTACCAGGAGGCGGACAACCGGCTGCTCGTGCCTCACGCCGTGGTTGGATTTTTGAACCATATCAGTAACCAGGTTCACCCCATCTTGTATCCGGCTGTTATGGTGCACATCATGCGCGGAGCACTCGCAGCTCTCGCACCGAGCGCTTCCTCCTTCGTTAAGGGTGAGCTGAGGAACTGGTGGAGTGTCAGCACGAAAGGGGCGTACGAAAATATTAGCAGGTGTCTCCAGGCCCAATACCCTCGCATGTCCTCACCGGAGTTGAACCTCTTGGACAATGCCCTCATGTACCCTCTGTTTCTCATCTACAAGGCCTCGCTCGAGAAACTCAAAGGAGTGCACGCCTCCGTCAATTCCGAACAGCTTTTCTTCTATAATTATGCCGTAGCGCTTTGTGAAAGGAAATCGTCCGGACCGATGCAGGGGATGTGGCGTGTGAACGTACCGCTACGGAACTTCCCTGCTTTCAGCCGGGCCTTTGGGTGTCAATGGAAAACTTACATGAATCCCGCAGAAAAGTGCATCATGTGGGCGATATCGTAGACAGGCAGCGCAGCTCTCCATCCAAAGTATCAATAAAGCGTTGCTCCAACTATAGTTCACCACATAACCCAACTACGGTAATTGCAATCGCGTTACACAAATGAGTTTCAGTAAACTGTGGAGTCGCTGTATGTCGACGGGCGATTCGAAGGTACAGCTTGGGGGGGGGATGGGGGGGGGGGGACGTTTACGGGAACCGGAGTGTCATATTTCACCATCGGAGCGACACGCAGGAGTGAGTGCATTGCACAACTAATACCCCTGTCACATGACACTTTCGATGTGGATTGAATTCGATCCGCATAGTCTCTCTCAAGAGAGTTCGGTGGCCGATGCTGCTACACGGTCCAACTGTAAGCGTATTGAAAGGTTCAGGCTCAGGTTCGTCTAATCCCTTTCGGCGCAGGGCAGGCACCTTGAAATGCTGCCACAGGTGAAAAGAAAAAGAAATTAACAGAAAAAAAAACTTGGAAACACAGACACAAATAACTTGGCTCTATATAGGCGTTCCAGGCAGACTAGTGTCCGTAACGTGGTTTTCCGTGTGCTGCTTCGCTTTCGCTGAGGGTTTGCTTGGCTTTGCTTGTTCGTATAGGGTCTCCCGGTCTGTTGGATGGTCCGCTGGTGCTAGTTGGTTGGGTCCTGCCGGTCCTGGTCTTGGATCGCTGACCGGACTGGCATTGGCGCTGGCTCTTGCTACCGTGTTAGTTTCTAGCATGTGCAGAGCAGTTTTCGTTTGTTCCCAATTTGTTAGGTGGCGCTTGCATCTGTCTGCGATATCGCTGGGGTTTTCACCATTTTGAGGGTATGGACAGAGCGCCGTTTGGATGTCTAAGCCCTCTAGAAGGGTTGTGTGGACGACCGGGCGTTGCAAAATCACTTGTTCTATGTCTTCTTTCTTGATCCCGCAAAGCATACATGTCTCGTCGGGGTAGTCGAAGAGCTGTGCGATTCTTTCTCTGGTCAGAAGGGCGCCTGTTCGGGCCTGGAATAGCAAGCCGTTTTAGTGGTCACCTCTGTAGTAGTTGTATGGGGCAGGTTCTCCTTTATATTTATTATAGAGGATCATGCTTTGTTTTTTGTTTGAACGTTGTCTCCAGCAGTGATGTTCGATTGCTTTCATTTCCTTGTTGATTCGTCTGTACCATTCTAGTACGTTTTTTCTTCTTGTGTCGTGTCGTTCTCTTACTGTACTTGGAGTTTATTTTACTCATACGTTTGATCCAGTTTGTTTTTGTGCCCCTATAACGTAGATGTTGGAAGACTCGTTTTAAGTGTCTGTTTTCTGCTAGGTGGGTTATTCGCCCCAGGTGACGTGTTTTTGATCCGGCCTCCCTGTATTCGAGGCTGGACCACGACAGTTCTTCTTGAACAGCTACATTTGCTGTGGCAAGGTTTCCTCCCCAGTATCCATTTACCTATTCCTCTCTGGTGGCGTTCCAACGTTTTGATAGTACCGTTGCTGTAGCACAGTGCTTCGTTGACATACGGTAGGTACCGTTTGGGACAGCTACCGTCTTCCATGGTACTCTGCCTACCGCGTACGGATTGTCGGGGTGGCGAGCCAAGTGCCACACATGTCCTTTCCTCTGTTTGATGTCGCTACGGCTATACTTTGTTTGTTTGTTTGTTTGTATATTATACGTTCAAGGCCCTCACTTGAAGGAATTACAGAACCGAGTGAGCATTTACAGAATACACGTGTAAATTGTGGCAACGAAACACACAATGACCGTGGTGTGAAATCACAGACAACAGCCCGACAAGAAAAAAAACACACACACACACACACACACACACACACATATATATATATATATATATATATATATAGGGTGAGGTAAGAGGATTATCAAACGGCCACGAAGTTTTACAGAAGTTCAAAAAAAGACGCGGAAACAGATTTTAGGGAAGTTACAAACACTAGTTTATTACATAGGGAGGGAGACGTTCAAAAGTAAAATGGGCAAGGGGTCGACGTTTCGACAGTGGCACTGTCTTCGTCAGGACAAAAGATGCGTAGCTGGTTACACATTACTTAAATAGGTTTGGTACATGACGTCATAATCGGTACGGGCACGACACAGGCGTTTGTCAATGAGTCAGATTCGGGAATATTCCAGAAGGTCAAGGTCAAGTCGAAGGAAGTCCGGGTGGTGATGTCATTCGCCGTAGGTCACTGTCCGCTTTGGGGAAAATTCCAGGCAGGATGAGCGCTGCTTCAAACTTTGCTGAAAAAAAAAAGAAAAGAGAGGAAAAGAAAAACAGAAAGGAAACGAAAAGGAAGAAAGTGTAGCTCATCTAGGCGGCCAGATTTCTTACCGTTGAAAGTGCTCCCAGATCTTCGTTAATGGTTGATTGGAATTTGTAAATGAGATAAGATTCGCGTTGTTCCCTGCACCGATCTGAGCTAAAATTTGACTGGAGAATAAAAAGTGACACATTATTTAGTGAATGACCTGGTTGCTTGAAATGGCGAGACACCGGGAGGTTTGGCTTTTTTGTAACGTCAGATCGGTGGTTGTTGAACCTGATCCGAAATGATGGTCAGACTAAAACATCATTTCGGATCAGGTTCAACAACCACCGATCTGACGTGCAACATAGAAAGGACAAATGCATACAATGCCTCAAGGTGCCTAAGAAATTAACGATGAAAGATGGAAGTCATTGGAGAGGTTAGCCAGACTGTAGGACTGGAACCCACATCTTCTGGATTACCAGTCCAGGGCTCTACCACTTGAGCTAAGCTAACACGCCTTCCAAGCGCGCGTCCATCTGAAGGGACAAATCAACCCCTCGCTCTCACTCATCCCCCTTTCACTCTTACATTTTCCTCACTCACGCACATTATTATACGACGGGACCGACGTAAGCGGCAACTGCTGAATATGAGACAACTGTTGTTCCAGCCCCGCAGAGCATCAGTTGTCTCATGTTCGAGAAATACAGCACCGAAACATAGTACGCACACGAAATGAAACATTATGGGCTTTTGTTACCTTTTGGTCTGGCTACATTGGGATTGACAAGTGGACAGATCGGGACAGATGCTTAGAAGTGACTTCACTTATCGATACTACGACACAATGAATTTGTAAGCGTCCCGCATCTTGAATGGTTGTTGCAGCGCGACGTCGAAATGACGTGTGGCTATTGTCGTCAGGGCATGAGCGCGAAAGAGTACAGTGAATATCCGTTCGGTTCAGAACGATTATTTACTTTTTGCGACAACTACACTCTTAAAAATGAACTTCACCACATAGCACGCTCCTAGCCAGCCATCACCCCAAATGACAACGTTCTCGCCCTAGATTTGTTGAAAACGGGAGGAGGAGCCTATTTTGTGCCGTGCATAATGAGCACAAAATAGGCTCCTCCTCCCGTTTTCAGCAAATCAGGGGCGAGAACGTTGTCATTCGGGATGATGGTTGGCTAGGAGCGTGCTATGTGGTGAAGTTCATTTCTAAGAGCTATCTGGACGGGAGGCCAACAACGGCAAGCTACCCCGACCCCCCCCCCCCCTCATTTCTAAGAGTGTACGTTTTGAAAGCTTTCACCGTATGTAGCGAATTACACTGCGTTAGAAACCACTGCACCCCGTATACCTATTTATTACCCCTTCACCACTAAGAAGGCGAAATTGATTTGCTTCCACACAAGTTTCGTACGAACACCAGCAACATATAACTTCATATGGCAAACTGCCTGCAGGTGTAGTCCGTTCGGGCATTCGTCTACAGTTAATCAATCTTTTTTCTTCCTCCTTGGTTCGGTTTTTTAACATCTGCTTAACCCAGGGGTTGCTATGCCCCAGCATGCAGAATGGTGTTCTTCTGCGCAAAGACAAGTCTCGAAAACTGGACCCAGATGCTTACCGTCCGATTATATTACTCACGAACGATTATAAGATCTTAGCTAAAACTCTTCTATTGCGCGTTTCACCTCTGTTGGAGAAGGTGTTACGTCCTTGCAGAGCATGTTCCGCCCCCTGGCAGGTCCTCAGACCTTCATAGAATCGTTCTTCGCGGTGCCATCCGCTGGATTAACAATGGGCATGCCCCCGCTGTGCTGGCGTCCTTCGATCAGTCCAAAGCATTTGATCGTGTACGCCTTTACTTGGGTCCCGTTTACATTTTTAAACCGGATAAATGTGCTGCAAACCGATGTACTTCCCGTAGCTGCTTCCCGGAGAACGAGGAATCAGTCACGCGTTTTGTACCTGCAGAGGAAGCATTCGCGGTGGTTTCAAGCACACAGTAGCAGCGTTCGTCAATAAGACCACGGTGAACCCCTGCACTTCACAACCTCAAAGCATGGGGAGCTCCGAAGGCGAAGCCACACTGGACAAGGAACAGAGCATTGCGGATCTCTCTGGATGTGGCCGACGCTGTTTGCAACTAGAGATGCGAAGCCCCCCCCCCCCTCCAAAAAAAAAGAAAAAAAACGGAAATTTTTGACAAAAACGTACTTTCAAATAAAAACAAAAACAGTTATTTTCGTTTTTTTTTCCTCGTCTCCGGAAAAATTGCCCAAAATTTCCAGGCGACAAAATTCCAAAATGTAAATTTTCGTGCCTTCGATGCGTTCCAACCCGCCAACAGTGCCTTAGGAAGGCCTCCATAGCTCCCCGCATTCGCGGCAGTAGAAAAATAAAATCACGTAATAGTCACGTGGTATTACATCGTCAGGCATCATGACGGATGCCCATTGGCCGAAGGAGGTTGCGCGCTCCGGGATTGGTTGACAAAGTTTCGAAATATCTGACAGCTCACTTTTCGCGGGCAGTCGGCCAGGCGGGCAGCTCCAAGCAAGGTCGCGGCCACGGTGCCCTCTACTACACGCCTTCGGGCTATGTAGGGTACGTCTGGAATAAAGAAGAATAAAGAAAAAAAAAACACCCGCACAGCCCAAGCAGCACAATGTACTGAAAGTCGAGTGCAATAAGGGTGGGCGGTATGTGTCTTAACAATGTTCTTTGTTTCACGAGTCTGTTCAAGGCTTTCCACCTACACTCTTAAAAATGAACTTCACTGCACAGCACGGTCCTAGCAAACCATCATCTTTAATGATATCGTTATCTGCCCCCATTTGTTGAAAACGGGAGGCGTACGCCTTTTCTGTGACAATTATGAACAGCATAAGTGTCACAAAAAAGGCGTACGCCCCACGTTTTCAACAAATCAGGGCAAATAGCGATATCAGTAAAGATGATGGTTGGCTAGGAGCGTGCTATGCGGTGAAGTTCATTTTTAAGAGTGTACCCGTCCACCCCTACTGCACTCGATTTTCAGTACATTGTGCTGCTTTGGAGGTAGCGCAAGATAAGAGAAAGCCAGACACATGGGCCGGCTTCCATATCAGAAAATCCCTTTGTGTCTCGCTATCTCAGTTCCTGTTGGCCTATATTTCAGCGTTCTTGTGCGTGTGTGTTTCGCAGCCTTGTTTCCAGGTGGTGGAGCTCAGCGGTGCTACGTACCAGGAAGAGTAGCAGGCCTGCTGAGCATGGCCAACCTCTCTTTTCCCCATAAACAAACAAACAAACAAACAAGCGCGATACACGCGCGAGCCCAGCTGGCAGCCCTCCCCCCTTTTTCTTCTGCCTGTTCTTTTGGTTTTTCTACAGTCACTGAATAGTAACTCTAGTTTTTTTTTTTCTTGCTTTTCTGTTTGGGCGGTTCAGTGAACTGCTATCGCATGCTCCACTTGTTGTACTCGGTATTTTTCTACATATGCATCCACATGCGCAAGTGGGCGTTGCAGTGTACGTTTTGTAACTCGCCAATGTCCCAGTTTCTCTTCCTCATTCCGCAGGGTATATAGTCCGTGTGAGAGACCGTCCTGCACATATTCTTCACGCTATTCTTCAACGTTGGCTCTGTAACATGTATGTGTTTTCATGAGTATTTCTACATTATGCATTCTGTTGTTGGCTCTACTTCTTTATTAGGGAGCGTGAACGGCGTTTCCTTTTCTGCTCACTGTACTTTGCCCGCTATTTTGCGTATTTTTACATGATTGTTGCAGATATTACACGCGTATTCGTGATATTCTTGCATGTGGGTTCTGTTGCGTGCATATGTTGTCATGGGTGTATGTCTTTTTTTTTTTTAAAGTCCGAAAAGGAAGTCCGGAACTCTCCATCAAGACCTTCGCCTTGGAAACAAAGAGACGCGATCGAGTTAGAGCATCGCTGCAGACAAATAACCTTTTGGTAGCTGAGGAAAGGTGCAATTGGAAGATGGCACGATACGCGTGCTCCAGAACTGTCCCATACAACTACCATGTATATCTTAGACCCACTGCACGGGCCAGTGGGTCGGGCGGGTAAAGCCTTCTTTTTGCGGGCCTCGGCTGGGCACGGGTTTGACCATTATGGGCCCGTGCACGTACATTGCCTGGGCTATAGGTCGGGCTCGAGGCTCCTGTTACACCACTGTTTAGCCAGTATCAATTTTAGAGACCGCATCTTTGGGCCGGGCCGGGCAGCCTATAACTTTCTCGAGCTCGTGCCGGGCCGGGGCCAGAAACCTAGAAATTCTTCGGGCTTGGGCCGGACCCGGGACAGGTATGGAACAGACGGGCGAGGACCGGGCGGGTAAATCAAAGGAAGGCGGGGCTCGCGCCGGGAATGGCCCTAGGAACGCGGCTCGTGCAGCGCTCTAATCTGTCTACGCGTAGCAGGAACAAACAAGGAACATGCATCACATCACCCAGGCATCACCAAGTCGGCTTCTGGAGCCAGGTTATCCTTTCCCCTCTTTCTTTCTTTTTTCTTTGCAATAAACCTATATCCCCCTCCCCCCAGGCATCACCCATCATTTAATAAACTTTCACATCCTCCCCAGGCAACCCGCGAGGAGGCCAGCAGGAGCATAGAGCTTTTCGCTCACATGTTCATCTTAATGCACTTCTGGTTATACCATACGGCTGCGCCTTGCAAAAGTGGCACTTAAGTCAATCGAGAATACATGACTGCGCAAGCCATGTGGTCGACGAGGGACGATTACCTCTGAATGCATGGTTAGGCGATGTAGGGGAAGCTTCTATAATTTGGATCCCCGCATAAAATGGACCGATGACATTTTCGCCGAACTGTGCGACTGTAAATGGGTAGAAATCCAGCGAACCGGTAGAGATGTAGGAAGGGAGTTGCCTCAGGACAGAAGCCGCCGATATTTCGAACAGAGACTGTTCTTCTTCTGGGCCCAGAAGAAGAACAGTCTCTGTTCGAAATATCGGCGGCTTCTGTCCTGAGGCAACTCCCTTCCTGTGCGACTGTAAGCGCGACTGAGCAGTGACAGTCTCCATGTAGACGAATGCATTGGTAAAGGTAGTATTGGTTGCCGTCGCGTTGATGTGTCAGTAATACGTTGTAGTATGCATCCAGGGCTTGCTTGGACGCATCTCATCCTGTCCATTGTGCCTTGGGGTAGTGGGCCGCACCTCATGTGGTGAATTTCCCTCATTCATCATCATTAATTTATCTGTTGTTGTTGTTGTTTATGTTTTGTTGGATTGCTTGTACCCTGTGAGAATGTCGTAGGAATGATATTATGGCTTGTGTACTCCGGCTTTTGAGTCACTTCATGTAATTTGTGTGTGTTTGTATCCTCTGAGGCATTCTGCGTTTTGTGATGCTGCTGTTTACACTCTTGTGTACTGCTGGGAAGTACATGCACTAAGAGTTTTCTGAGGCGCAGTTATTCAGGTACTCAAGCACATTTTCCGTTGGATGGTAAGTCATGGGGCTAGTTCACACACCCCGCAACTGCGGGCGTGGACCGCACAGCAAATTGCGCCATTTTCTCGTCGAAGCGAGCATTCTTACCTCTATTGGTTCAGTGCGCGTGTCTTTCATTGGACAATGGCACTTTTGCTCTATTTTGCATTGGGACTAGAGTGTGGATTTACTGTCATTATTCCCTTCCAAGATGCCGTCTCGACATATTGTGCGGCACGTCAGCTGTGTTAAAGTTAGTGGAGCTCAGAGAGAGTTGCCTAATTTGGACAACGACATCTGCAGTGACTGTAGTTGGGCTATGACACGACTACCTTTGCGTACTGTACACGTGACCTCGCCTTGTATGATTTTTTTTTATCTGTGCATATTTGGTGTACGCTATACGAAAGGCGTTTCAATGAGTGCTTCATACGTGATTGTCGGCGAGCCTTTGAGCTGTAATGCTTAAAGCAAAAAGAAAATGATCGGCCTCGGTGGCACAGTCGGTAGCGTGTTCGCCTTCTGATCACGAGATCGCGGGTTCGAACCCGGCCGAGGACGCCAGCAACTTGGTGGCAGGGTACAAGTTGCTTAGACACGCCGTCTTCCGCCAGGGACGTTAAATACGGGGTGCCGTGTAATGAGCTTTCATCGCACGTTAAAGAACCCTCAGGTGGGCAAAAGCAATCCACAGACCTACCGCTGTGGCGTCGCTCATGATGTCAGTTTTCTCGCGACGTAAACACCCAATTATTATTATTAAAAAGAAAATGAAACAAAGCCTTCACGTAGAAGGTATACAGGAACGTCGATGTTGAATTCCGGGAGCAGCTTCCTTTATAAGACCACTAGAGGAAATTTCGAAACAAAAAGGAGATAAATTTTATCGAGAATGCAATGCCGTTACCGAGATATCCGTGGCCGATTTTGTTCTGGTTCGGGCTTAATAGTTTAGGCGTAAATCGCGTTTTCCATTAGGGGTTCCAGTTTAGGCAAACTTACCGGCGGTATTAGTAATAATTTGTTACCACAGGAAATCTTGCCTACATTCGTATTGATGTTGTGGTAGCTATAGCGCCTCTGGCTAACCGGTCAATGTCTCACGAGTACATACGTACATACTCTAAGCAAAAAGGGGTAAAATTGGGAGTAATTGCAACTTCTAGTCCCCTAGATTGCATTTACTCCCCATTTTAGTCCCCCGACACTGACATTTACACTGCAAATTCTCACTAAACGTCGCAAATGGCCTTTTCAGTGCAATAGTCTCCGTAAATATGTGCTCTTGGTCGATCTGATGGCATACGGCTGTATAACTTATCCAACTTTGCAATTTTCCACCCACACGGAGTAAGAAACTGCGCTCCTTTCACAGCAAATTGTGCTCCATGTATGTATGTCGCAAGATTTGATACCACTCGATATATCGTGGTTTGATTCAAACTATTTTCATGCATGCACACGAATTACTTACCTGGGACTCTTTTGAACAGAGCGTGAGATACTCAGTGACGTTCATTTATACTCCCGAAAGGGACTGTTTTTTCTGGATATGCATTTAGTGTCCACAAGGAGTATTTTTTCCCTTAGAGTGTAGTTTAGCATGCGAGAGAAAGAGGACTGGTGTGACAAAGATAACTGAGGTGCTGGCCTTCTTTTCCAGTGAGGCCTTCTACGATGTTCAAGTACAGCTTCTTCTGTCTGTTCGTTTGCCTAATTGGTAAGCCTTGGTCACACGTCCTTATTCTGGCAGGTTGTCTAGCGACGTAAAGCCACGAATGATCACTGCCAAGCTATTCTTACAGAAGTAAGATACATATACGACGAATTTTCGATACATCACCCTTCATCGTCAATATATCATTTTTGTTGTTTTTTTCTTTCGATACCTACATTTTGCAATATTCCGAAATTCAAAACTACGTGCAGCGACAGTTCCTTTTGAGTCGAAGTCTTGGCACATTTTTGTACCTCGAGAACCCCCCCCCCCCCCTCCCTCCCAGGAAAATGTGATCTGATGTGATTTGAAGTTCTTTTTCTTTTTTTTTTCGCAAAAGCAAGGCATGCACGGATAGCTGAACGTGTCGGTCACGTTATTCTCGTGTTGCAACACCGGTATGGGTTGGTTTTAAAAAAGGACTCGCACACGTTACCGAAAATAAAAAAAAAAGGGAACGAAATAAGTTACTCAACAGCGGAAACGAACGAGTTCTCGTTGCTCGTTAAAGTTGGGGTCCGCAGGGAATCCGGAATTATAATAAAGTGAATATGATATCCACTTGGAGATGCCTTCCAAGAAGAAAACACACACACACAAAAGTTCCCGATGTCCGTTTGTGTTTTGTTTTTTTCTTAAAACAGCAAAAACATGGGATTCGAAACCAACTGCCAGCTTCCGATTGAAACGGCCTTTCCCAGCTTCGCCCGTTCCAGTGACGTAACGGAGGGTGATTACTAGAAAAGTAACTTATTCATCTTTTTGTAAGGAAATATACGTTACGAGGTACATATGCGAGACAAGTAGCTAAATCTTTACTTCATTCCTAATAAAAGGTAAACGATTTACCCAGGCCAGTAGCGTACCAGCCTGCCCTGAAACGCGCACTACAAGTGCCTGCTTCTACAATTCATTTTTGGCCTTACTAGCACATCTATCTACTCATGTGAACATTCTGCACACTCCCCACTAACCCTTTTTTTCTACTTCTCGAAGTCCTAGTTGGCGCACAGATAGGAGGGAATGGTGGACTCCCAGACATCGAAGAACAACAAGGTACGCTGCGCGCTCGTTGCAATCCTCGTAACTTCACCCTGTGGCAAAACAGATACCGCTACAGCCTTTTCGTGTTAACGTCATTCGGGTCTCGAATGACATTATTTTTACGAAGTTTGCGTCACACGACATTTGCTAATGATATTAAATGCCACGATGTCGATGCGTCCCACTCACTAAGTAAAATATAAGCTACGCTACTTTTAAAAACTGAACCCCCGTTACACATGCTGAAAATGCATGTGCTGTAGGGCAGCGTTTCCCAAACTTTTGGCGGTGAGGGACCCCCGGAAGCGATGAGAACCAATTCACGGACCCCCCCCCCCCCCCCCCCCCCACACACACACAAATATACCGGAATACGCGCTGTGTACACTGCATTGCAGACCGCGTTTAATATGCGCGACAGGGTATAACAAGGAACGAAATTACATTTGTGCAAGCATTAACATGGTCAAGTAGACAGAAGCGCAAACTTGTATGTATCTCGAGTACGCAATCAAAATACAGTATTTTAAATACTTTTTCCGGTATTTTGGTACTCTACTCAATACTTTTTGTGACAAGTATTGGTAATGTATTTGAAATACTTTTTTCTGTATTTGCTACTCAGCACTCGAAATACTTTCCTTCCCTCGTCAAGCCATATCCAGCACACTTCCCATCGTGCTGAGATTTTCACCTCCCTGGAATTTAACCCCCTCTCTTTCTTTCTTTTTACGGGAATTCGCGAATCTGTCATTTGTCCTCTTGTACAATAGGCTGGTCCCAAGCTTTGCCTTGCTTGTCAGTAGCCAGCTTCGTCAGAAAACCGTCCCTACGCATATTGCAAGGTGAATCACCAGGGGATAAGGTACAAGAGAATCCCGGCATTTATTTCCTTGGGTCACCGAAGCAATAAACACGCGCCAGAGGTTGAAAGACCCGAACGGACATACATGAGGGATGACGAAGTTTTGGGTCAGAACATATCAACAAAGTTTACATGGGTTCACCGAAGTGCACCAAACATTACTTCACACCAAGACGTTGCAAATGAAAGATATGCTTAAGCATGGCCGATGAAGTTTATTCCTTTCATTTGTTAGGACACGTTCAGAATACGCTTTTCACTTACTGCTAATACTAAAGTACTTTAAAGAGTATCTTAAATACTTCTTAGAGTATTTAGTACTTTACTCAAATTACTCTCAGTGTTGAGTATTTTGCACTCTATTTAAATACTTTTTACATAGAGTATTTAGTATCTTATTTCAAATACTTTTGCGCAGTATTTTGTACAAGTCTGTTAGTGAAGCGAAGATGACTTCCAACGCCGCGTTCAGTGCGAGGTATCATCTGTGGTGCCACAGTCGCTTCAAGAGGTCCATAGGCTGCCAAATATAAAATGCGCTAAACACAGGAACACTCTCAGTCAATTCGAACTAGAAGCAAAACGATATGACGCACCGTATTTCCCATGCTAGCCAGTCCATAATCAGGAACCTCGTCAGCTGCTGCGTGCTTTCGATACAGCTTCAGAAACGATTCCGGACTGGTTTCTTCGTCTTGTTCGTATGTGAATGACGCGGACAAACGTGCACTGCAGGACTTTTCTATCAGAAATTAGAAGCTAGCCGTTGAAGCCTGCTTGTAGCAATTTTGGAAGTTCCGGGTGTTTGGAAATCGGGCAGCATGTACGAGCGCGCGTTTGTGGGGACGATGTGAGAGACGGTCGCGGACCCCCACGGACACTCTCGCGGACCCCCAGGGGTCCGCGGACCACACTTTGGGAAACACTGCTGTAGGGGACACGGCTATTTAAAATCAGTACTTCGTGGTTTGTCTCATCTCAAATCTCCAGGTGTTGCAAGACTATTTCGTTCGAGCGATAAACACTTGATGCCCGTGGTCCACCTTCTAACACAATATTGGCACAACACTTTCAAGCGCAGCAGAGGTAATGTGGGCCGCGGAAGTACACTGTTAAAAGAGAACTTCACCACATAGCACGCTCCTGGCCATCCATCATTCCGAGTGATATCACTCTGTGTCCTGATTTGTTCAAAACTATATGAGACAAGCATAATGTGTCCAAGATAGGCGTCTCCTCCCATTTTCAACAAATCAGTGCCCAGAATGATATCAATCGGAATGATGGTTAGCTATGAGCGTGTTATGTGGTGAAGTTCTGTTTTAACAGTTTAATATTATGTAATATAATAATATCATGTGCGTCTTCCTCTGGAGCAGTTCTATGTATTTCATGTCGATGTTGGCTTATTTAAACAACATGTTCAGTTAACGTATTTGCCAACGGTTGCCAAATCCAAGATCAGGATAATGGCGGCACCCCTGGTTCGGCTCCCGAGAAAAGCTCACAACACCGCTCGACTCTTTTTAAATGGAACGTGTAGTCAATCAAGTCAAGGAAGTTAGTCAGTGTAAAATACGTAAAAGGCTCTCCTGACCTAACCTTGTTCAGTCTCGACGGGTGCATATTCTACATGACCTGAACCACTCCCCAACGTGTAAAATACGAAAAAGGCTCTCCTGACCTAACCTTGTTCAGTCCCGACGGGTGCATATTCTACATGACCTGAACCACTCCCCAACGTGTAAAACACGTAAAAGGCTCTCCTGACTTAACCTTGTTCAGTCCTGACGGGTGCATATTCTACATGACCTGAACCACTCCCCAACGTGTAAAATACGAAAAAGGCTCTCCTGACCTAACCTTGTTCAGTCCCGACGGGTGCATATTCTACATGACCTGAACCACTCCCCAACGTGTAAAACACGTAAAAGGCTCTCCTGACCTAACCTTGTTCAGTCCCGACGGGTGCATATTCTACATGACCTGAACCACTCCCCAACGTGTAAAACACGTAAAAGGCTCTCCTGACTTAACCTTGTTCAGTCCCGACGGGTGCATATTCTACATGACCTGAACCACTCCCCAACGTGTAAAACACGTAAAAAGGCTCTCCTGACTTAACCTTGTTCAGTCCCGACGGGTGCATATTCTACATGACCTGAACCACTCCCCAACGTGTAAAAAACGTAAAAGGCTCTCCTGACTTAACCTTGTTCAGTCCTGACGGGTGCATATTCTACATGACCTGAACCACTCCCCAACGTGTAAAACACGTAAAAGGCTCTCCTGACCTAACCTTGTTCAGTCCCGACGGGTGCATATTCTACATGACCTGAACCACTCCCCAACGTGTAAAACACGTAAAAGGCTCTCCTGACTTAACCTTGTTCAGTCCCGACGGGTGCATATTCTACATGACCTGAACCACTCCCCAACGTGTAAAACACGTAAAAAGGCTCTCCTGACTTAACCTTGTTCAGTCCCGACGGGTGCATATTCTACATGACCTGAACCACTCCCCAACGAGTAAAACACGTAAAAGGCTCTCCTGACTTAACCTTGTTCAGTCCCGACGGGTGCATATCTACATGACCTGAACCACTCCCCAACGTGTAAAACACGTAAAAGGCTCTCCTGACCTAACCTTGTTCAGTCCCGACGGGTGCATATTCTACATGACCTGAACCACTCCCCAACGTGTAAAACACGTAAAAGGCTCTCCTGACTTAACCTTGTTCAGTCCTGACGGGTGCATATTCTACATGACCTGAACCACTCCCCAACGTGTAAAACACGTAAAAGGCTCTCCTGACCTAACCTTGTTCAGTCCCGACGGGTGCATATTCTACATGACCTGAACCACTCCCCAACGTGTAAAACACGTAAAAGGCTCTCCTGACTTAACCTTGTTCAGTCCTTACGGGTGCATATTCTACATGACCTGAACCACTCCCCAACGTGTAAAATACGAAAAAGGCTCTCCTGACCTAACCTTGTTCAGTCCCGACGGGTGCACATTCTACATGACCTGAACCACTCCCCAACGTGTAAAACACGTAAAAGGCTCTCCTGACTTAACCTTAGTCAGTCTCGACGGGTGCATATTCTACATGACCTGAACCACTCCCCAACGTGTAAAATACGTAAAAGGCTCTCCTGACTTAACCTTAGTCAGTCTCGACGGGTGCATATTCTACATGACCTGAACCACTCCCCAACGTGTAAAATACGAAAAAGGCTCTCCTGACCTAACCTTGTTCAGTCCCGACGGGTGCATATTCTACATGACCTGAACCACTCCCCAACGTGTAAAAACACGTAAAAGGCTCTCCTGACTTAACCTTAGTCAGTCTCGACGGGTGCATATTCTACATGACCTGAACCACTCCCCAACGTGTAAAATACGTAAAAGGCTCTCCTGACCTAACCTTGTTCCGTCCCGACTGGTGCATATTCTACATGACCTGAACCACTCCCCAACGTGTAAAACACGTAAAAGGCTCTCCTGACTTAACCTTAGTCAGTCTCGACGGGTGCATATTCTACATGACCTGAACCACTCCCCAACGCGTAAAATACGTAAAAGGCTCTCATGACCTAACCTTGTTCAGTCCCGACGGGTACATATTCTACATGACCTGAACCACTCCCCAACGTGTAAAATACGTAAAAGGCTCTCCTGACTTAACCTTAGTCAGTCTCGACGGGTGCATATTCTACATGACCTGAACCACTCCCCAACGTGTAAAATACGTAAAAGGCTCTCCTGACCTAACCTTGTTCAGTCCCGACGGGTGCATATTCTACATGACCTGAACCACTCCCCAACGTGTAAAATACGTAAAAGGCTCTCCTGACCTAACCTTGTTCAGTCTCGACGGGTGCATATTCTACATGACCTGAACCACTCCCCAACGTGTAAAATACGTAAAAGGCTCGCCTGACCTAACCTTGTTCAGTCTCGACGGGTACGTATTCTACATGACCTGAACCACTCCCCAACGTGTAAAATACGTAAAAGGCTCTCCTGATTTAACCTTGTTCAGTCCCGACGGGTGCATATTCTACATGACCTGAACCACTCCCCAACGTGTAAAATACGTAAATGGCTCTCCTGACCTAACCTTGTTCAGTCCCGACGGGTGCATATTCTACATGACCTGAACCACTCCCCAACGTGTAAAATACGAAAAAGGCTCTCCTGACCTAACCTTGTTCAGTCCCGACGGGTGCATATTCTACATGACCTGAACCACTCCCCAACGTGTAAAACACGTAAAGGGCTCTCCTGACTTAACCTTAGTCAGTCTCGACGGGTGCATATTCTACATGACCTGAACCACTCCCCAACGTGTAAAATACGTAAAAGGCTCTCCTGACCTAACCTTGTTCAGTCTCGACGGGTGCATATTCTACATGACCTGAACCACTCCCCAACGTGTAAAATACGTAAAAGGCTCTCATGACCTAACCTTGTTCAGTCCCGACGGGTGCATATTCTACATGACCTGAACCACTCCCCAACGTGTAAAATACGTAAAAGGCTCTCCTGACCTAACCTTGTTCAGTCTCGACGGGTGCATATTCTACATGACCTGAACCACTCCCCAACGTGTAAAATATGTAAAAGGCTCTCCTGACCTAACCTTGTTCAGTCTCGACGGGTGCATATTCTACATGACCTGAACCACTCCCCAACGTGTAAAATACGTAAAAGGCTCGCCCGACCTAACCTTGCTCAGTCTCGACGGGTACGTATTCTACATGACCTCAACCCCTCAACGTGTAAAATACGTAAAAGGCTCTCCTGATTTAACCTTGTTCAGTCCCGACGGGTGCATATTCTACATGACCTGAACCACTCCCCAACGTGTAAAATACGTAAAAGGCTCTCCTGATTTAACCTTGTTCAGTCCCGACGGGTGCATATTCTACATGACCTGAACCACTCCCCAACGTGTAAAACACGTAAAAGGCTCTCCTGACTTAACCTTGTTCAGTCCCGACGGGTGCATATTCTACATGACCTGAACCACTCCCCAACGTGTAAAACACGTAAAAGGCTCTCCTGACTTAACCTTGTTCAGTCCCGACGGGTGCATATTCTACATGACCTGAACCACTCCCCAACGTGTAAAACACGTAAAAGGCTCTCCTGACTTAACCTTGTTCAGTCCCGACGGGTGCATATTCTACATGACCTGAACCACTCCCCAACGTGTAAAACACGTAAAAGGCTCTCCTGACCTAACCTTGTTCAGTCCCGACGGGTGCATATTCTACATGACCTGAACCACTCCCCAACGTGTAAAACACGTAAAAGGCTCTCCTGACTTAACCTTGTTCAGTCCCGACGGGTGCATATTCTACATGACCTGAACCACTCCCCAACGTGTAAAATACGAAAAAGGCTCTCCTGACCTAACCTTGTTCAGTCCCGACGGGTGCATATTCTACATGACCTGAACCACTCCCCAACGTGTAAAACACGTAAAGGGCTCTCCTGACTTAACCTTAGTCAGTCTCGACGGGTGCATATTCTACATGACCTGAACCACTCCCCAACGTGTAAAATACGTAAAAGGCTCTCCTGACCTAACCTTGTTCAGTCTCGACGGGTGCATATTCTACATGACCTGAACCACTCCCCAACGTGTAAAATACGTAAAAGGCTCTCATGACCTAACCTTGTTCAGTCCCGACGGGTGCATATTCTACATGACCTGAACCACTCCCCAACGTGTAAAATACGTAAAAGGCTCTCCTGACCTAACCTTGTTCAGTCTCGACGGGTGCATATTCTACATGACCTGAACCACTCCCCAACGTGTAAAATATGTAAAAGGCTCTCCTGACCTAACCTTGTTCAGTCTCGACGGGTGCATATTCTACATGACCTGAACCACTCCCCAACGTGTAAAATACGTAAAAGGCTCGCCCGACCTAACCTTGCTCAGTCTCGACGGGTACGTATTCTACATGACCTCAACCCCTCAACGTGTAAAATACGTAAAAGGCTCTCCTGATTTAACCTTGTCAGTCCCGACGGGTGCATATTCTACATGACCTGAACCACTCCCCAACGTGTAAAATACGTAAAAGGCTCTCCTGACTTAACCTTAGTCAGACTCGACGGTGCATATTCTACATGACCTGAACCACTCCCCAACGTGTAAAACACGTAAAAGGCTCTCCTGACTTAACCTTGTTCAGTCCCGACGGGTGCATATTCTACATGACCTGAACCACTCCCCAACGTGTAAAATACTACAAAGGCTCTCCTGACCAAACCTTGTTCAGTCCCGACGGGTGCATATTCTACATGACCTGAACCACTCCCCAACGTGTAAAACACGTTAAAGGCTCTCCTGACTTAACCTAAGTCAGTCTCGACGGGTGTATATTCTACATGACCTGAACCACTCCCCAACGCGTAAAATACGTAAAAGGCTCTCCTGACCTAACCTTGCTCAGTCCCGACGGGTGCATATTCTACATGACCTGAACCACTCCCCAACGTGTAAAATACGTAAAAGGCTCTCCTGACTTAACCTTAGTCAGTCTCGACGGGTGCATATTCTACATGACCTGAACCACTCCCCAACGTGTAAAATACGTAAAAGGCTCTCCTGACCTAACCTTGTTCAGTCTCGACGGGTGCATATTCTACATGACCTGAACCATTCCCCAACGTGTAAATTACGTAAAAGGCTCTCCTGACCTAACCTTGTTCAGACTCGACGGGTGCATATTCTACATGACCTGAACCACTCCACAACGTGTAAAATACGTAAAAGGCTCTCCTGAGTTAACCTTGTCAGTCTCGACGGGTGAATATTCTACATGACCTGAACCACTCCCCAACGTGTAAAATACGTAAAAGGCTCTCCTGACCTAACCTTGTTCAGTCTCGACGGGTGCATATTCTACATGACCTGAACCACTCCCCAACGTGTAAATTACGTAAAAGGCTCTCATGGCCTAACCTTGTTCAGTCCCGACGGGTGCATATTCTACATGACCTGAACCACTCCCCAACGTGTAAAACACGTAAAAGGCTCTCCTGACCTAACCTTGTTCAGTCCCGACGGGTGCATATTCTACATGACCTGAACCACTCCCCAACGTGTAAAACACGTAAAAGGCTCTCCTGATTTAACCTTGTTCAGTCCCGACGGGTGCATATTCTACATGACCTGAACCACTCCCCAACGTGTAAAACACGTAAAAGGCTCTCCTGACTTAACCTTGTTCAGTCCCGACGGGTGCATATTCTACATGACCTGAACCACTCCCCAACGTGTAAAACACGTAAAAGGCTCTCCTGACTTAACCTTGTTCAGTCCCGACGGGTGCATATTCTACATGACCTGAACCACTCCCCAACGTGTAAAACACGTAAAAGGCTCTCCTGACTTAACCTTGTTCAGTCCCGACGGGTGCATATTCTACATGACCTGAACCACTCCCCAACGTGTAAAACACGTAAAAGGCTCTCCTGACTTAACCTTGTTCAGTCCCGACGGGTGCATATTCTACATGACCTGAACCACTCCCCAACGTGTAAAACACGTAAAAGGCTCTCCTGACCTAACCTTGTTCAGTCCCGACGGGTGCATATTCTACATGACCTGAACCACTCCCCAACGTGTAAAACACGTAAAAGGCTCTCCTGACTTAACCTTGTTCAGTCCCGACGGGTGCATATTCTACATGACCTGAACCACTCCCCAACGTGTAAAACACGTAAAAGGCTCTCCTGACCTAACCTTGTTCAGTCCCGACGGGTGCATATTCTACATGACCTGAACCACTCCCCAACGTGTAAAACACGTAAAAGGCTCTCCTGACTTAACCTTGTTCAGTCCCGACGGGTGCATATTCTACATGACCTGAACCACTCCCCAACGTGTAAAACACGTAAAAGGCACTCCTGACTTAACCTTGTTCAGTCCTGACGGGTGCATATTCTACATGACCTGAACCACTCCCCAACGTGTAAAACACGTAAAAGGCTCTCCTGACTTAACCTTGTTCAGTCCCGACGGGTGCATATTCTACATGACCTGAACCACTCCCCAACGTGTAAAACACGTAAAAGGCTCTCCTGACCTAACCTTGTTCAGTCCCGACGGGTGCATATTCTACATGACCTGAACCACTCCCCAACGTGTAAAATACGAAAAAGGCTCTCCTGACCTAACCTTGTTCAGTCCCGACGGGTGCATATTCTACATGACCTGAACCACTCCCCAACGTGTAAAACACGTAAAAGGCTCTCCTGACTTAACCTTGTTCAGTCCTTACGGGTGCATATTCTACATGACCTGACCCACTCCCCAACGTGTAAAATACGAAAAAGGCTCTCCTGACCTAACCTTGTTCAGTCCCGACGGGTGCATATTCTACATGACCTGAACCACTCCCCAACGTGTAAAACACGTAAAAGGCTCTCCTGACTTAACCTTAGTCAGTCTCGACGGGTGCATATTCTACATGACCTGAACCACTCCCCAACGTGTAAAATACGTAAAAGGCTCTCCTGACTTAACCTCAGTCAGTCTCGACGGGTGCATATTCTACATGACCTGAACCACTCCCCAACGTGTAAAATACGAAAAAGGCTCTCCTGACCTAACCTTGTTCAGTCCCGACGGGTGCATATTCTACATGACCTGAACCACTCCCCAACGTGTAAAACACGTAAAAGGCTCTCCTGACTTAACCTTAGTCAGTCTCGACGGGTGCATATTCTACATGACCTGAACCACTCCCCAACGTGTAAAATACGTAAAAGGCTCTCCTGACCTAACCTTGTTCCGTCCCGACTGGTGCATATTCTACATGACCTGAACCACTCCCCAACGTGTAAAACACGTAAAAGGCTCTCCTGACTTAACCTTAGTCAGTCTCGACGGGTGCATATTCTACATGACCTGAACCACTCCCCAACGCGTAAAATACGTAAAAGGCTCTCATGACCTAACCTTGTTCAGTCCCGACGGGTACATATTCTACATGACCTGAACCACTCCCCAACGTGTAAAATACGTAAAAGGCTCTCCTGACTTAACCTTAGTCAGTCTCGACGGGTGCATATTCTACATGACCTGAACCACTCCCCAACGTGTAAAATACGTAAAAGGCTCTCCTGACCTAACCTTGTTCAGTCCCGACGGGTACATATTCTACATGACCTGAACCACTCCCCAACGTGTAAAATACGTAAAAGGCTCTCCTGACCTAACCTTGTTCAGTCTCGACGGGTGCATATTCTACATGACCTGAACCACTCCCCAACGTGTAAAATACGTAAAAGGCTCGCCTGACCTAACCTTGTTCAGTCTCGACGGGTACGTATTCTACATGACCTGAACCACTCCCCTACGTGTAAAACACGTAAAAGGCTCTCCTGACTTAACCTTAGTCAGTCTCGACGGGTGCATATTCTACATGACCTGAACCACTCCCCAACGCGTAAAATACGTAAAAGGCTCTCATGACCTAACCTTGTTCAGTCCCGACGGGTACATATTCTACATGACCTGAACCACTCCCCAACGTGTAAAATACGTAAAAGGCTCTCCTGACTTAACCTTAGTCAGTCTCGACGGGTGCATATTCTACATGACCTGAACCACTCCCCAACGTGTAAAATACGTAAAAGGCTCTCCTGACCTAACCTTGTTCAGTCCCGACGGGTACATATTCTACATGACCTGAACCACTCCCCAACGTGTAAAATACGTAAAAGGCTCTCCTGACCTAACCTTGTTCAGTCTCGACGGGTGCATATTCTACATGACCTGAACCACTCCCCAACGTGTAAAATACGTAAAAGGCTCGCCTGACCTAACCTTGTTCAGTCTCGACGGGTACGTATTCTACATGACCTGAACCACTCCCCAACGTGTAAAATACGTAAAAGGCTCTCCTGATTTAACCTTGTTCAGTCCCGACGGGTGCATATTCTACATGACCTGAACCACTCCCCAACGTGTAAAATACGTAAATGGCTCTCCTGACCTAACCTTGTTCAGTCCCGACGGGTGCATATTCTACATGACCTGAACCACTCCCCAACGTGTAAAATACGAAAAAGGCTCTCCTGACCTAACCTTGTTCAGTCCCGACGGGTGCATATTCTACATGACCTGAACCACTCCCCAACGTGTAAAACACGTAAAGGGCTCTCCTGACTTAACCTTAGTCAGTCTCGACGGGTGCATATTCTACATGACCTGAACCACTCCCCAACGTGTAAAATACGTAAATGGCTCTCCTGACCTAACCTTGTTCAGTCCCGACGGGTGCATATTCTACATGACCTGAACCACTCCCCAACGTGTAAAATACGAAAAAGGCTCTCCTGACCTAACCTTGTTCAGTCCCGACGGGTGCATATTCTACATGACCTGAACCACTCCCCAACGTGTAAAACACGTAAAGGGCTCTCCTGACTTAACCTTAGTCAGTCTCGACGGGTGCATATTCTACATGACCTGAACCACTCCCCAACGTGTAAAATACATAAAAGGCTCTCCTGACCCAGCCTTGGTCTGTCTCAACGGGTGCATATTCTACAAGTGAAAAGCTCACTGAGGCCTCCCTGTGCGTGAAGTAGGGCGCAGGCCTTCTGCTATCTTAGAGGTGTTGTGCACAGGAACTGGACGTTATTGGTATGGTGACGGCACTGCAGCGAAGGCTCTAGGCAACGGTGGCACTGAGCAATGTGAGAGAGCATGCTACAGCTTGTGCGTACCTTTAGCTTAGGTCGGGACTATAGCAAGAACAAAACGGAGTCACGTCACCACTTGGGTGTGTCGTGAAAAAAAGAAAGAAATAAAAACACGGTGCCAAGTCAGCCCGCGCTTAGTCTGCGAAGGGATAGAGCCTGCATTTAGGGTGCAACATTCGCATGTGCGAACGATGACCCTATCTGCACGTACCTCTGGACAGGACATGCAGAAGATTGACCACCTTGCTTTTTTTCTTCTACTCAGTGTATGAAGCTATTGTTGTAGGAAAATTTAATACGATGTGGAACGGTCAGTACATGGACAGCGCCTCAAAACAATATTTACAATTTATGAGCTATGAGGCTACGAGGGGCGATATATACATTGCTACGCTTCTATGGGAACCCAGTATCTGTGGTGCGTGCTCCTGGTTATTCTGTCGGAGCAAGTCGTTCTGCTTGTACTAACTGTTTGCTAAGACATGTTTCCCGTGCCGTGGTAGTGCGTATATACTGGTGTCTCGCGATACCTGAACAGGATAAAGGTGTGTAGTAACGTACACCGTTCAAACAGGCGTTCACTCCGTAGCATAAAGCCAACCACTATTCCGAATGATATTCTATCTCTTGATAAGTCGAAAACAGAAGGAGGGGCCTATCTGGAGCATGCATAATGTGTCCCAGATAGGCGCCTCCTCCCATTTTCATATAGTATCATCAGGAGTAACAGTTATATTCACAACCAGTTTCTTACATGCACTGTCAAGTGGCGACACTAAAACATAAGTATTTTTTGTTGCAGACGAACTTATCAGTGACGAGTTAACGAAAATGCTCGGTAACTACTGCTTTTCTTGCTTTTAATTTTGTAATTTTTGTGCTTTGAAAGCACCTTACGCAGTAAAGGGATAGGCCTAAAAACCCTAAACCAAGAAGGCGGTTGAAGTTTGGTAAGTCAATTTCAGTTGGTATTCCTTGAATACCGATAATGAAAAATGTGTAGCCTACATGTACAGCTCGCATGAGAGTTAACCATTCCGGACTCTGGTGTCGCTTACTAGAAATAATGACGGAGAGTGTTTGTTTGTATTTACAGTTAGAGGAGCGGCCCTCGTTATGAAGGCGTTGTTACAGTTAGCTTTGACGAGAGCCGTACATATCTACACTCTTAGAAATGAACGTCACCGCATAGCACGCTCCTAGCCAACGACCATCTCTTATGATATCGTGAAAACGGGAGGCGTACGTCTTTTTGTGACACCTATGCTGTCCATAATTGTCACAAAAGAAGGGGACGCCTCCCGTTTTTAACACATCGAGTCAGATAACGATATCATTCGAGATGATGGTTGGCTAAGAACCTGCTATGCGGTGAAGTTCGTTCTTAATGGTGTACTCTACGTGCATGTGTGGTTAGCATCGCTTTTGCACTCTCAGAACAGAACTTCACCGTACAGCACGTTGTGCGCCAACCACTGCCACGAGTGATAGGGTTATCGCTTCTGATTTGAAGAGAGAGAGGGGCGTACGCACAGTTGTAGCAATTATCATATATCCAACTTGTCACAAATAGGAGTACCCCCGTCGCTCTTGGAATCAGAAGCGGTAACTCTATCACTCATGACAGTGGTTGGTCTCTTGGTCTCTTTCTGCAGGAGGCGGGTCTTGCTCAACGACCCATCTAACACTTTGCTCTCCACGACTAGCTCATGCACCATCTACGCATCTCCACCCTTCATCCTCTATCCTCCATTCGTCTTTCTCTTCTTCTTTTCTTTTTTGTTTTTGCTATAGTCGTGACGACGCCGACTTCTGTGTGACCAACAACGGCGAGCCGATCCTGGCATTACCCCCCTCCCCCTCCCCCTATTCTGTTCTGAGAGTGACCTCTGTGAGACCGACGACGGCGAGCTCATTCAGCACTACCACCATCTGAGGGAGTGGGGTATGCGACTCAGGGGAAAAAAGAAACAGAAACCCAGGAGCATGTCTTAAGTTCTTTTTCAATATCACGCCGCGTTCAAAGTGTCTTAGCATAGGAAAACACACACACAGTTTCGACGGGTCAGAGGTGGATGATGATGTCGGTTAGGGTCAGGTCGCTCGAGGGTAGCGGAGCAATACTATCTAGCTTAATGTACTGCTGAATGAGCACTCTCGAAATTGATGTCCTCTTCTCGACTCCCTACGCACTTTATTATTATTATTTATTATTATTATTATTATTATTATTATTATTGCTACAACCAGTATACCCTCTGTCTCTGCGCCATCCCCGCCGTCTTTTAAGGAAGGGGGGATATGTTTATTAAAGATAAAGCGAAGGGGGAAAGGCCAGACAGGCCAAGGCCGACTTGCTATTCCCAAAAGAGAAAAAAGAAGCAAAAAAGTAAAAGAAAAAGTGGCAGGAGACGATGAGGTGGCTCAAAGGCTGGAAGGGCTGTTTATGTTCCACTTGGATAACCATTCTAATTACGAAGGAATCTAGACATTTACATGTTTTGGACGAAGCGGCACAGAAACATGGTTCGGACTCTCGTTCACCACCAAATCATATCCTTCTCAGCAGACCGGCTGTTCTAGATTCGTTCGTCACGTGCTGCTTGCGACGTACTTGTCTGAAATCCCACCCGCGGCCTAGCTGCCCCCTATAGGCGTTGTCGTACGCGAAGGAGCCGTACCACTATCCCAACCGAGGGGAGGCCGTGTTTCACACAACGCCATCAATGAGGAGAGATCAACTCCACTGTTCAAACAGGAACTTCACCACGTAGCACGCTTCCAGCCAACCACCATTACCGAATGGTATCATTCTGTGTATTGATTTGTTGAAAATGGGAGGAGGCGCGTATCTGGGACACATTATGTATGTCCCAATTGGGCGCTTCCTCCTGTTTTCGACAAATCAGGAGACGGAATGATATCATTCGGTAATGGCAGTTGGCTAGAAGCGTGCTATGCGGTGAAGTTCTGTTTGAACAGTGTGTGATACTTGGGCGTCGTCTGCTAGGATGGGCACACAGGTGGCACGAAAGTGTGCACGGCGATAGCAATGCATCCTGGACAGGTCCTGGTCACACGTCACAGCAAACGTCAACGCGCACATGACCTTGAAGATGGCCGCGCACGTGACCAGCTTCCAAACCGTTTGTAAACAACCTCGTTTGTTGTTTCTGTACGACGTTTCGGATCTTTCGACTGCTGTAATTATTTTTATCCAATACTCTCGCAGTAAAACGCGCAGTTTTGTACATAAGGCCTCGTACGGCTGACGACTTCCAAAGCTGTGGTGACGACCGCGCGTTAAGACGCACTGAGCCGATGCGATGTACTTAAATTAAGGAGAACTGGGCTACCATGTCGCGGAAGAAGCACCACGTAGCTTACGCTGGCAAAATACGTTCATCTCTTGGCTCTATACCGACAGGAATATGTCGGCAAGCGGTAAAACGACCTGTAAACAAAGTCACATGACCTCAATATGACGTTTTCTATGACGTGCGACCAGGACAAGATGTCGGTTTTGCAACAAGCTGCTCAAGCACGCTTGAGGGTAGT
The DNA here is from genome assembly GCF_037126465.1 of Ornithodoros turicata. Taxonomy (NCBI): domain Eukaryota; kingdom Metazoa; phylum Arthropoda; class Arachnida; order Ixodida; family Argasidae; genus Ornithodoros; species Ornithodoros turicata. Next base: position 9,163,090 of record NC_088210.1, read on the forward strand.
TACAAAAATGGCGGATTTATGTCACCCCTGTGGATGGAGGAGAGAATGCTAGCAGACGATGCCCAAGTATCATAGATGATCTCTCCCGATTGGTGGCGTTGTGTGAAACAGACGCCTAGGGTGCCTGAATACTAGCTCCCTCCCACGGTGTAGGGTGGAGTCACCCTTTGTAGAAGCGCATGCCGCCAAGCCGCATATTGACTACCACGCTTACGATGCATGAATGCTATGCACTAGAGCCCTGCACCATCCGCGGATGGAAGCGGATATCCGCGGATATCCGCAAGATACTTACGGATTCGGATGAAAATTCCGAACTTTCTGCGGTGTGCGGATCGGATGCGGATACGAAGGCAGCGGATCGGTAGCGGATCGGATGCGGATATACCGCGTGCTGTAATTTTTCCACCAGCAATTTATTTGTATTGCGCTGCGACAGCGAGCGAATGCTCGGGTTCACCTTTGACCATGCACGGCCAAGACGGGAGGGAAGGCATTCTGGCGTCTCGAACCGCGCTAGCACCGACGAGGTAGCGTTCCACGCGTTACAGAAGGCTCTCCGTAACGCGTTTGTTGAAATTTTTACCTTTGCTGGTCGTCGTGAGTCGTTCCGTGACAGCATGGAGGCATCCGAAATTATACCAACATATGCTTCCGGCGGTCTTTACGCGTCCTTCGAAACGTGCGGATTTTGCGGATCGGATGCGGATGGTGCGCTTTGGTCAGCGGATCGGATGCGGATGTAAACTGTTGTGTGTGCTGCGGATGTGGATCGGATGCGGTAACGGTTGCGCGGATGCGGGTCGGATGCGGATGCCAAAAATGTCATCCGCGCAGGGCTCTACTATGCACTGATTTTTTAAAACCTCCTTTGCTACAAATTTACTCAGCTCTAAAATGCACTGCGTCGCTAAGCGTATCGCTGCACTTTTGTGAGCGTACCGCGAGCTGTGCGTTGGAGTCAATATGGCGGAAATTCGTAGTAGACGACGCGGTTGTCTTCGTCCTATGCAGAGGGAGAGCTAGTACCCTAAACAGGCACCTTACACGGCCACCCCTCGGAGACGATAATGGTACAGCTCCACCGCGCGCGACACCGCCGATAGGGGACAGCTGCCTGGGCCCACGGGCTGGAGATTTCGGACAAGTATATCGCAAGCAGTACATTGCCTCTGTATTCTGGAGCATTGTTTTTTTTACATACTAACTTAAATCCATGATGGTTCCTTAGACCTTTTGGACATGGCTCCGACTTTCCTAGGAGGTTAAGGAAGGAAGGCCATCGCACCATGAAGAACGAAATGAAAGTGTGTATTCAAGAATAAACGTTCGACGACGCCTTCAACACCATGGATAATTGTTCTTCATTTACCGTGGAAGCTTTGTAATCGCCGAGGCAATCCGCCTCACAGTTAAAATAAATACGACGTGAGTGTGATCATGTGTGTTGGCCGGGTATGCCACGATATATCCCAGCGTTCAAAATCCCTGATTACAAAACCCACAGTACCAAGAATCACAGATCGCGAAATCAAAGCTGTTACGTACACCTGCGAGGTCTGAGAATGACCGGGTTTCAAAGTATAGGACATCGTTGAGCAACGTGGCAGCTTGGCGTGTTTTCGACGATCATCGAAGCCTTTTTAGTGAATGAAACGCACATTTAAGCGGAGGTTAGGCTTAGCATGGCGGATGCGCTGGAGCAATGCAACAAGCAGACTTGTACGTAACGAGTTAGTAATTACGTTACTAGTAATCAATTACTTTTTCAGTATTTTTTAACGTAATCAATTAATTTTGCGAGCAAGTAATTTTCGAAGTAATCCGATTACAATTTTCGGTAATCGATTACTGAGTAATTGATTCAATGAGTGATGATAAGTGAATGAGTGTATGATGAGTAATTGAATCAATTACTGAGTAATTACTGAGTAATTGATTGCTTTTTTAGCCTTCTCTCAACAATGGCAAACGTTTTCAGCAAGCCAGTCTGTTCTTCTGTTTCACCACCAATTCGACTGAAGCAATGACGCAGAGGTCACTGAGACATCCGTCTCTAGTCCACACGTGTTACACGTGCTACACACCCGTTATTACCACAGTAATATGATAATCCCTTACAACCGTGACCTACTGGAGCAACAGCAAAATAGGTGTCTGTATTGATAAATTGTGAGGGCTGAACGTAACAATAGTAGCAAAACGAAGCCGAAGTTTCGCTCTCGGTTTAAAAGTATATATAAATCTGTAATAAACGCGTGTATGTGCTTTGTATGTTGCTTTCAGATGTATTTGTGAATTTCACTTATCATGTATGTTGGTGTCTCATATTGGAATTTGCAACAAGAGCTGCATGGTTGCATTCACTGCAGGCTTGTTGGCTTTGCTATGGCCCACAATTTAGAAGTAACGGGGAAAGTAACGCATTACATTTTTCATCGGTAACGTGTCACATTTTTTATGAAGTAATTTGGAACGGTAAAGAATTATTCTTCGTGCAGCAGTAACAGTAACTGTAATCAATTATTTTTTCGAGTAACGTGTACAACTCTGGCAACAAGCAACGTTTGCATAGGTCGGCGCAATCATGATCGCCATGCCTTATCAAAGCCTGATGATCGCGTTCGTGAGTGCGATCACGAAGCACTAGCAAAGCTGCCGCAATCATGATCCAAAGCTGCCGCAATCATGATCAGGCGAACCTAGAAGCGATTGAAACCCGTAGCCAAAACGAAAGGCTCAAGCTTCTATACCTTATCCTTCATGATCACATCAAGTGCAGGTTGAAACACATTGTCGAGCCGAAAGATCACCTGCCATTAAGAGACCGCCATGCTTTTTCACTGAAAGAGTTCCGTTGTGAAACAGACTTATTCAGGCATTCATTCCTGCCAAGAACAATCTCGGACTGGAACCAGTTACCGTCCGACGTATGTGCCGCCAAATCATTTGTGCAGTTTGTAAAGCTTCTAGAAGCTCATCAAAAGAACTAATGAATTCCCAGATGACTAATGCTTGGTTCTTGCGAGTGTCACTCTTTACAACAGCGTTCTCGTACTGCTCTTTTGTATTGTTCATGTATTGTAATGCAAGCTAGCAGCTTTTAAAGGATTTAATTCCCACTCCTGTTATGGCTCTAGTGAGCCAACAGTATTGTGAAATAAATAAATAAATAAATGATCGCGCCGACCTATGAACGTTGGTTGTCACGATACACTTATATTGTGCTGTAGTGAGACCAACCAATGTTAGTTCAGGTTCCTTGAGTACAGTTCCCCTCGCGTGTTCTAGGCGCTGTAAGCATTCGACTGTGTCGATTTGGGATATTGAGGATTCTTAACTGTGGAATATCGGGGGAGGGATAGTGGGGTATGGGGACCCTTGCGTCGTTCCAACGACTGATGATCCAGCTAGAAATGCTTCACAGTATAAATTTCGACGAAGAGCGGAAGAAGGTGTCGATACAATCCTTACAGGGTAACAACAACAAAACGCGTTTGAACGCTGCCGACTGGGCTATGTATAAAGCGGCTCCTCTCGGCCGCTTTTCGTGTCTGCTGGAAGCAAGAATATATGGAGTAGTTTTCGCTTGAGAACACTTCCATGAAAACACGGTTGCGAGCAAAAGGTGCCCAAATCTTTTATTGACCCCAAAATCTGTACCATGGATCCTTGAACTGTAGACAGCGAACGGTCGCACCATTTTTTGCCACTATGGAAATTGATTGTGAAGAACGAGGAGGAGAGGACGTGGCAAGGACTCCAGTTTCTCCAAGCAGGAAATTGAAACAGCCCCCCCCCCCTGCTCCGGAAAATCGTAGATCCGCCCCTGGGTCAGATCCACCACTGCATGTCCCTGGGACGTCTGCGGTAATGCATGAAAGAAGGAACCGACATCGCAAAGGGTGCCGTACGTGTACTGGAAAGGAGATATGAAAAGAAAGGTGAGAAGCAGCAAGGGGGGAAATCGGGCATCATCATCAGGCATCAGGTGTAGCGCGCCCGAGCAGTTGAGTTAGGCCTTGAGTTGCCTGCGGAGGAATGCAACACGCTTAGAACGTTTGCGTTTATGCCCAACATTAGGCCTCTCCCTGCTTGTAAACAAATGACCTCATAGTGTTCGACAGCTCCACAAATTTGGTAGAGTTGAACTATACTCTTAAAAATGAACTTCAGCATTTTTGTGACACTTATGCTGTTCATAATAGTCACAAAAAAGGCGTATGCCTCCCGTTTTCAACAAATCGGGGCAGACAACGATATCATTCGAGATCATGGTTGGCTAGGAGCGTGCTATACGGTGAAGTTCATTTTTAACATTGTACGCTCGAAGCTAGAGGTGAACAAGGTCGCGCCAGAAACCCACGGTCTTGAGGGGATTACGATGGTCCCTGAAAGGGACGCGCCTTCGATCCTACTTTTCTTTCAATAGGAGGCAGCGAACAAATGCCCGTTGACGGAACCCAGCAATCTGCTTCCGATTGGTTTCGGCTTCAGTCTGTCTACCAACGTCATAATGACGTTTCTCTGGTAGAGCTCTATTCGAACGTTATGCATCTTACTCCTTCTGAGCGTACAATGCTTCAGCTTCATTTCAATGCAGCGGTTCTTACTTCCTAAATAAAATACTGTCACTGATGGGATGTCACGTTTTATGGCAAAAAGAACACCATGAAGGAACCAGAGGAAAATTAAGAAAATATGTGGACGTGAGAGAAAAGCAACTTAAAAGTAGCTTGGAACTTAACTTAACTAAAAAGGAACTTAGTTACAGTAACGAGTTACTTGTAACAAGTTACCTCGATCTGTGTGTGTGTGTGTGTGCATCAATGAGCAGAACCAGGACTGAAGTAGACGGTATTGTACAGAAATTGCCTTATTTCAACATAATTACAACTAATAACGGCATATGTTCGTTGCACGTGTGTTCGTTGCGGCACATGTTCGTGTTTGTTGCTCGTTCAAGAATGTGTGGCGCTCTGGCGTCCGTAAAGCCCCAGGATAGATTTCGTCTTCCGGAGTAGTAGTATACGGAGTGGTCCATTTGATTCCATTCGCCACCAGGGCTGCGCTACCATCGCGTCTGGGCAGACTTCACTCGCGTATTTTTTTTCCACGCGCGGCAGGTGGTGCGTGTGTGGAGGGTTGTCAGCGAGCTTACCGGCAGGGGAGGGCTGCGCGTGCGCTTATCGTAGGGTATTTTTTAGCCTGGGCCGACACACTCACAGTTTTTTTCACGCTACAACAGGTGTCCAGTAGACGGCTTACATGCAAGCATAGACATGCAAAGAGGAGTCATACACAAAAAGTACAGGTTGAAACATATTTATTAAACCCAACAGTGTTGGCATGTGCCAATACTGCTGCCAATTGTGATGCCAATTAGGCGAAGGAGGAAAACCCAGCCGAAAAACCTTCACAACCTGTAACAGAAGAAACAAAACAAAAGACAGTACCGGTAAAGAATATACTTACTCATTACCAATTTCACAGCTTCCATATGGGTAGGACTCAATGGCATTAAAGAGGTATCTCTTATCATACGGCATGAGGGCGAGCTTAGTTGTTTCCACTGTATACACGCTATTGGTGTTTACTACATATGGTCCTTTGCGGATGACTTGCCTTCACACTATTAAACAAAACGTCTTTATATACATCGTGATGCAATTCCGTACGAGCAATACTTTTCTTGACACCTTTTGCTCTAGCAATTTGGCTATCATCACTCAATCGGATAGAATACATTTTTGCTTTCAGAGCAACCACCTCTTCAATTATCCTACCTCCGTCTCATCTTTGAAGCGGAGCAATGGCCCTTTGTTTTTATTGCTATAGAGTGGATGATCAGTAGGATAGGACGAAAGATCAAGGTGATCATCTGCAATCTTTTTGATTTTCTCTTCATACTCTGACGTATGAAACACACCAGTGATAGAATACATGATGGTGATGGGACAATTCAATTTTTCCAAGAGAGTGCAATAGATAAATTCATACATTACCAGCTTACTGTAATCTAAAATACAAAAACCAATCTGCATTGGAAGGCTACATTTTACCTTCCTTTTCTTCATCTCATACAACGCACAGTTCTCTGACAATGTTCAAATCGAATGCAATCATTTCAGGAACTATATCTTTCGACCTCTTCTTTGGTGAATGCTGTCTTAATTGATCTAAATTGCCTGGGGAAAGTAAACAGTGACCATAAAGGGCATTACAGCTTAACTTCAGTACCTGCTTCTCAAAGTCTGTTTGCACTGCAATGCGTTGCCTAATGTTCATTTCGATATACGAACCAAAGACTGTACCGTGACGGAATTTCAATTTTGCTCCATAAATTTTGCTCACTCGCATACCTAACCTGCAATATAGACTCAGCAAATAATAATGTACAACATATTCTGTCTTATCATTATAAGTTAGAAATAACTTACCCTGTCCTGCAGGTTTGAAATTCAACTGGGGAGCCATTCTCATCAAAGTAAGCTACCTGCTTACTTTACACGTCACAAGCTGTTGGGCTGAGCCATCGCGACAAGCTCCACCTGAACGCTCCGCCCATTTCTAGGGACATTTATCCCCAGCGCATACACAGCATGTAGAGCATCACAGCTTAGACCTACAGTGGCGCTGTGTACCGGATTTAAATAGGTTGTATGGGGAAAAAGGAGAAACAATAGTACATCGGTTTAAACGTGCAGGAATAATTATGACGTCCTGATATTATAGTTGCTATAGAATATGTCTCATGAACGGAGCTCTGGCAATTTTGACGTGACATGTTTGACAGCGGGCTGCCGCCGCCGCTGTCTTTTTTACAGTCAAAAAGTGGCGCCACACCCAATACCGTGCTTCAATGAAGAACATTGCTCTTTGAAGCTGTCCCCTCGCTGTCCCTAGATTTTCCCTAGCTCACGGGGTCATGTTAAGACGTACGTCATTTTGACGTAGGCAGTGACGTAGTATCTTACTCTTTGCGCTGAAAAGTAAGCACCGAAAAGAGGGTGATTACTTTGAACGGGGACGGCGGTAACGATGAGAATGGCATACATGCCTCTGACCATGACTTTTATTTGACTCCAAATACGTTTCCACGACGGCGGAAATGGTGCATAGTGCATTAATATTTGCATTTCGTTGGAAGAATGGTCGGTCTATCCATGCTCATTGCCATGGTTCGTGCTTCACCACAATGCACCGCTCTCCGATGCAGAGTCGTTCGTCATATCGACGATTGAAGCGATGACGTCTATCATTAAACTAGTAAGAGTCTGTCCCTTACACAGACAGAATTAAGAATAATGTAGTGGTCGTTTCATGCTATTTTCTCACACGACTCATTACATATGGGGGGGCGCTGTCAGGGTTGTGGACAATGAAACATACGAATGCAAGGCGAAGACAACGAAATCAGTGTCAGTTAATAACAAATGGCGCCGCAGAGGCGTTGCGCATAAACAAGAAATGACATAAGAAACTGTAGTAGAATAGATAACTGGGGGAATAGTAATCTTTTCGCGGCCACTCCGCCTGTTCAAAATCTTGGGCACACACGAGCGGCACCTCACTGTTTACTTGTTCGCTATCTCGCTCACAACGCGATCGCTACACAAGATTGTTTTCCTATTTTTACCCCGTGGAAGTTTTTTAGATATTACTATCAAGCAAGTGAACTTGTCATGACCACTTTTCCTCCGCATTCCTCCAACCTTCTCTTTCAAGTTGTAGTCTTCCGTTTCTGGGGAGACAATCTAAGGGCGGGAAGGGCGGTATCCTGATGATCGTATCGTGAAAACACAGACACAGCAGCAAGGCTGGACGATCAAATTTTTCGGATTTTGCGCAGTGGTAACTTTCAGAGGAACTTGTTCCTTTTTCAGGGAACTTTGCCAAAGTAACTTAAGTTAAGTTCCAAGTTACTTGTAACTCGCTTTTCACTAAATAACGTCCACGTATATTCTTGTTTTCTCTCCGGTTCCTTCATGGCATTGTCTGTCATAAAACGTGATATTCAATGAATGACATTATTTTATTCAGGAAGTAAGAACTGCTGTCATTGAAATGAAGCTGAACAATTGTGCGCTCACAGGGAGTAAGATGCAAAGCGTTCGAATAGACCTCTACCAGAGAAATGTCATCATGGCATTGGCAGACAGACTGAAACCGAAACAAATCGGAAGGAGAGGGCTGTGTTCCACGAACGGGCACTTATTTGCTGCCTCCCATTGAAAGAAAAGCAGGACCAAGGGTCGCGTCCCTTTAAGAGACCATGTCGTAATCCCCTCAAAATCGTGGCTCTCCTGCGCGACCTTGTTCACCTCCAGTTTCGAGCATAGCTCAATTCTACCAAATTTGTGGCGCTGTCGAACACTATGACGTCATTTGTTTACAAACAGGGAGAGGTCTGTTGTTGGACATAAACGAAAACGATCTGAACGTGTTGCACTCCACCACAGGCAACTCAAGGTCCAACTAAACTGCTCACGCGCGCTGCACCTGCGTAATGCTGTTTTGTGTCCGAAGTAACTTGGGAGTAACTCGTTCTTTCTTTTAAGTAACTGAGTAACTGCGAGTTACATTTCAGGCTTAAGAACTTCGTTATACTAACTTAGTTACATTTTTCACACGGTAACTTAACTTGTAACGAGTTCTTTTTGACTGCATTTGGGCTCTCCTTTTCTTCATTTTCAAAAGACAAGTCAATACGCAATCCAAACAGCGAAAAAAAAATGTTCCGACGGAAACAGGACTATTAGGGGAAGTGTAAATTGGATTAGTGGGGTAACAGATTACACGATACCGAGGTTACACCTTTTTATAATGATAACCGTGAATGGGCTGAGTATGATTATGTCAATATGGCCCTGCATGATTTCAAAGCATGATCACGGTATCGATCCGTACCGATCGTTCACCGTATCGATCTACCATATCGATCACGGTGGCTCACATGTTGAGATGTCCCCCTTCGCTGGCTTGGTTTCTAGTTATTATGAGAGTTCTATGGCCTGCAAGCGACAGTGGCGGTCTCCTGCGGATGACGTCATGTGAATAAACCCTATTCATTTAATAAGGCAGGCATAGTACGTTTAATGATCATAAAAAGTATTTGTAGCTGTGCTGCAGTGTGCTGCAATGCACGTGGCTCCGAGTTCGCGCTCAGCTCAACTTTTTATTTTTCGAGCGCGTGTACAACGTATTTCAGTTGCATACGTAAAGGTACTGTCAGGCAGCAGGCATACAATTTTATACAGCTGGCATATTTGATAGCCTGGGCGCTCAGCATACAAACGCCACACGTTTCGTTGGAATCCGCCTCGTAGTTCCTCAGATAATACAGATTTAATATTACGGGCAACCCTGTGTCTAAGACCCCACAAGAACTACGCAGTTCGCCGTGCAGGGCGGCGAACATCAACATGCCAATAACAATGGGAGCTTGCAGCGGCATCTGTGGACCGCTACCATCCCCACGCCGGATTGCCGGACGTGGTGCATTTTTGCGTCGGTGACACTGATGGTGATTCCACAGAGAGTTCGTTTGCTTATTTCCATATATTCTCTCAAAATGTAAGAACATTGGTACAGCTCGCAGCACAGAAGGGACGCGACCCTCTGTCCTACTTTCCGTTGAATGTGAGGCAGCGAACAGGTGCCCGTCCGTGGAACCCAGCCCTCTCCTTCCGATTTGTTTCGGTTTCAGTCTGTCTACCAGTGTCATCATGACGTTTCTCTGGTAGAGATCTATTCAAACGCTTTGCATCTTACTCCCTGTGAGCGCACAATTGTTCAGCTTCAATTCAATGGCAGCGGTTCTTTGTTCCTGAATAAAATACTGTCATTGATTGAATATCACGTATGGTAAACAGTGCCATGAAAGAACCGGAGAGAAAGCAAGAAAATATGTGGACGTGAGTAAAAAGCGAGTTAAAAGTAACTTGGAACTTAACCTAAGTTACTTTGGAAAAGTTACCTGTAAAAGGAACGAGTTCCTCTGAAAGTTACCACGACGCAAAAGTACCGAGTTGAGTTAAAAGTTACCAAAAATAGGAACATAGTAACTTAGCCGGCTGTGCTGTCTAAGGTTTAACCTGGGTTTTCCGAAGACTTCCCAGACGAATATCGGCACAGTTCCCACTGAAGTCGGCTTCATCCGTCCCACATATGCTGCGGGGGTGGCTGCCTTGCCTCTGCGTCGCGACATTTGTTTCGTTTTATTTTTTATTTTTTCTCTAAGTGCCGCTAGGATGGCTTTCTTCCCGCTCCGCAGGTCGGGGGCGCGTTCAAGCTAACTCTGCTTCGAGCTGTACCAATGTCCTTACATTTTGAGAGAATATATGTGGGGAACTACCTTGTTCGAACAAACTTTTCAAAGACAGTTCATGAAGCCAGCAGCTTAGCCCATGACTTAGTGGATAGAGGGTTTGGGGATATGTAACACTGTTGCTCGACGACGACCAGGCGTCGATCTCTCGCAGTGTGGGTTTCTTTCGGAATAAGCTTTCAAATACTGCTGCCAATATTAACAGCTTGCCTGCTGCTATACAGTACCTTTAACGAGTCACACTGGCCGTGTTTTATTTTATGTATATATACTATATATTATTTTTTGTTTTATACAATTGGGGGACTTGTTTATTCCATTATATTTATCACGATGATGAAGTAGCATAACTGGTGCATTGTTAACCTAATGAACGATGCGACACTGTAATGGCTACCAACAGTTAAATAAAAAATAAGGTGTTGATATTCTATGTTTTGAATCAAATGCTAAAAATTGTGCTTTTCGAAAGCAGTTCCTAAAGAGTTTCCAAATAATATGTATACAAATTTCCATATTTTCCTAAATTTCCATCTGGAATACATGGGCAACAGTAGTTACATCCAGTACCGTTCAATTCATTACTTCACAACTGTGTGGTAGTTGTCCCGGGCACGTCAGGGCCGACACCATGGGACAGTCCTGTTCCCAAGGGCTACTACGACGTACTAGCCCTTGGGAACAGGACTGTTCTCAAACGCCGTGCTCAACAGAGCTCAGGAGAGCTCCAGACACTACTGGATCGTATATGGGCCTTGGACAGTATCGGTATATCGGCGACCGAAACACGGAAAGACAGTCACGTACTGGAAGAATTTGAAGATTTCATTAAGCTGGACAATGGACGATATGTGGTGTCGCTACCATGGCGCGCAAACGTCTCCATGGAACCCAACCGACAGATAGCAGAGCAACGTTTTGCGCAAGTCACCAGGAAACTGTTGAAATCTCCCGATCTCGCCGCCACGTACGACAGCGCCATACGCGAATACCTACTCTCGGGTGTGGCAGAACGAGTATCACCTGATGCCCACAACAACGACCAAGCGCATATTTACTATATGCCTCATCATGCCGTAATTCGGGAGGACAGGATAACAACCAAGGTCCGGATCGTGTTTGATGCCTCTTCGCATGACGACTTCACACGATCGCTGAACGACAACCTCGATCCCGGACCGAACCTCAACCCGAGCATACTCAGCCTACTCCTGAACTTCCCCCTCCATCCTATTGCGTTAGTTGCCGACGTTCAAAAGGCTTTCCTTCAAATCGCTATTCGTAAGGAAGGCCGAGATGCGCTCCGCTTCTTATGGTACTCTACACCACCAACGTCGGATCAGCCATTGCCTGACCTCGAGACATGGCGCATGACAAGGGTGACATTCGGGACAGCTCCCAGCACATTTCTCCTATCAGCAACATTACGTCACCATCTCCGTTGTGTTGCGGAAGAACACTCCGCAGCCGTCGACTATTGTTTCTTCTGCAGGTGATACAGCGTCCAAGTATCTGTTTGACTCTTTGGCGAGCACGGATTATCCAGAACTCTTCTCGGAGCTGTACCAGAGTGTCACGGACGCCGGAATGGAATACACGGTGATGCGCGTCGGTGATCAGGAGCTTTGCGTAGTGTGAGTACGACGGTATGATGTCCGGGTGTTGCTCCGAGAAGGCCTGTTAGCTGGCACTCATGCGCACGCCTAGTCTTAGAATGAGTTTGCTGTCAATGAATGGTTGCAAGTCACTTATCTTCGATGTTTTGTGTGGTCTTTAGAGAGGCAGTCTAGCTCCTCGGGGAAGCTTGAGGCTTGGAAGTATTGAATCCAGTAGCACTGAGCATTTACTATTTCTTCCGTACCCAGTGGGCCTCGGTTGGTGTTGCGCCTCGCATTTTCGGTGAATCGAATCACCCAGGCCGGTTGAGGTCGCTGAAGTTTTCGATGGGAATCAAAGATTCCTCAGGTGCAAGCGTAGTGAGCACGGTTGGAGTATCCTGGCATGTGTCGGCTGACTGTGCTACGGTCAGTCTGTGTTTTCGTGTGCCGGCCAATCTTCCGAAGCTTGTTGTAGCCAGGATGGCCCTTCCCACCATAGCTTTGAGCTGATTAAATGCTGCGAGGTAATGCCTCTAGTCAGCAGGTGTGCGGGGTTTGACGAAGATGGTACATACGACCAGTTGTTCTGGCCCACATTCTTCCGTATCTCTCGGACTCAGTTTTCGACAAATTGGCCTGGCTTAGTGGCGCTGCCACGAATCCATTGGAGCACGATGGTCGAGTCGGACCAGAAGTGGTTCGTCGTCGTAAGCTTGAAGTTCTCCTGAAGGAACTTCGCGAGTCTGGAGGAGATAACGCTCCTAGAAGCTCCAGACGCGCGAGCGTAACGGTTTTGGGAAGAGCTAGCCGAGATTTTGAAGTGAGAGCCAGCTGACGTACGTAATCGAGTCCAGGACAAATTGTCCTGTGCGAACCGTTAGCCGGCTAGCTTGCCGTTTCAAGAGGGCGCCACGTAGAGGCCTGTTCGCTCGTGACTCAGTTGGATGAGGTCATGCAACTGAGTCACGCCCTCCAAACCCCCCCCCCCATCAACGCTATTTACAAAAATAAATAAATAAATAAAAAGCTATGTACAAGTTTTCGTTTGATTTACCTTTTGTTCTTTTTTTCGATTTCAACAAAAAACAAAAAGAAAAACAAAACAAAAACAAAAAACGAAAAACAAACAAAAACTTAACAACAAACAAAAACAAAAAAACGAGAAAGAAAAAAAGAACAACCAAAACGAAAAAGAAAACGAAAAACAAACGAAAAAAGAAAACGAAAAACAAACGAAAACAAAAAAACAAAAAGAAACAGAAAAACAAGAAAAGCGAACGCTATTTACGAGCCCGTCACCACCTCATTCCACAGTTACAGTCGTAGAGCTTTCTTGGAACCAACCCGTGGGCGTGTGAGCCAATGCTGAGTGGTCTACTGTCAATTGTGGTATCATGTCTTCTTCGGTCAAATTCTTCCACAATCTGGCTCTGATGTCCTCGTGTGTAAATGCGAATAGGAAGAGTGAGACAAGGCCGCAGAGCTTGTAGACGGCCCTGAGGACATCGTTGTCCTCGAGGATAACAAGATAAAAGAAAAACGTGGTGGCCGCCAGGAAGAAACATTGGAAGATGGTCACAGCGACGTTGAGGAGCTTCATGCCTGGAAAAAAACAAAAATACGCTTTTGTCAAAAACCAAATTCCATTTTCATTCCGTTTCGAGAGAAATCGGTAATTGGGAGGAAAACGCAGACGACGACATATTAGTACGTTAACGACAAGAAGACACAGATAGCTAGTTATAGTCATCCTGTATTTAGTTACTGCAAAGATGTTGTAAGATGCAGTAACACGTTATTGAGGTCAAACTTGCGACAGAGCTGCAAGGAGCATGCACTTACCTGGCGGCCAACAGCAAACAGAAGCATCAACGAAGTAACAAGACAACGACGAAGACCAATGGGCAACAGGGACAGACAACAGCCTGCATTGGGAGCAATTTGTATCATCCTTCTCATCGTCTATGGTCATTCCGTAGTTGATTGTTCCGACGTTCGTCATCGTCGTACTTCATCATCAAGGTGATAGCGCCTCTATGGGGTGGAGCCATGTCTACATAGATAACGATAAGCCCTCAGTTTCTGTCGAACAAGGTGTTGTTGATACGGGGAGGGGGGGAGTGGAGGAGGAATGCGGTGCGTTCCAATCGAGCAAGTAGTAGTAAACACAAATGGTTGTTGTTCGGTTGCTTTGATTTTTGACAGGTAGGTCGAGTTTAACTATAGATCAATCGGATTAAAAATTAATTCGACAACCTCTTCCTGTAACTCGAATTATATGTCTTTATAGATGCATGTATAGCTCTCGTCCAGGAGGCGCTGAAAATCACTGGCTGTCACCGGCGCCCCTTGCGGGACAAAATGGAACGGCCGGTTAGTAATTTCGCGCGTATTAGACGCGGCTTATGCGCGATGTTTTTTTTCTCACGGGTGCTCTGCGGCTTATCTGATGACTATTTTTTCCTGGTATTTTCCCTCATACGCCGGTTTTAACGAAAAGGGCCGACAGTGTCCCTGGAACACCACTGCCCTGCCGATGCACGAACAGTGCGTAACAGGGACGGGTCCAGGATCGAGTAGATTGATCTTCCTGGTGCGTTCCCCCCAAGCAACTTTAAGGAAAGTGGTGACAGTGATTCACGTCTTCTGGAAGACCACTGACCCATCAATCCATGAAAAACGCTCCACAAAGGGCAGAATCCGATCTTGGTAGAACTGTATAGACCTGACCTCACGCCGACCACACTGTGCTGACCCCGGAGTATGAACCACAGGGTTTATGGCCTTCTCTATGGTCTCCTTTGTCGCGCAAATCAGTCATCACTTATTCCCCGCGTCTTATCTGCCAGAACATTTTAAAATGTCCCTAAAAACGCGTGCTGCAGCTTATCTGCGGTGCGGCTTATACGAGTAAAATTACGGTAGTTCACAACCTCCGATACGGGATCCGGACACTTCGGTGCACGGACATTTTGGTGCGAAACGTTGCTGAGGAGTCCAGAAAAAAAAAAGGTCCTGGGAATGGCTGTCACAATGTCGCAATGAAACAAATAAGGGAAGAGGGCTATGGGCATCGTAAGTAGTGTTGTCAAGAAATTTGGTTTACATAGAGAAGAACGTCCTTTACGTATTTTTTTATACACTACTATTGATTTTGAGATCTCATCTCCAAGTGCATGGTCTGTCGTGGCTTTTAAATTATTGGGGCATTTTTTTTCTGTAATATTTTGCGCCCAAGTTCTGGTCAGTGCTCCACAGGTATTCATTTTTTATTTCTGTTTTCATGAGTAGATGAGGAATTGCTGTTTAATTTTGAAGTGAGTATTATCTCGAAGTGGGCATCTTCAAGGTACGCATATTATGCAGTTTGAATTCCATTGGTTGACTTCGTGCCTACCGGTTGCATCTTTGGTGGAAGCACTTGATTAGACGTTATTCCCCTTGTATTGCTACATATTTTTTTTCTCGCTGATGGCCGCATATTTTTAAAGCCTAAACGACCGTATAATATTACCGTGGTGCCCCTCCAAAAGCTGTTAGACTCACAAATCATAACCTAGTCGTCTTTCCAAGCGGTGCTTTTAGCGGTTATGCTCTAATACTTCGTAGTCACGAGAGGTATTTTATTTTTCAAGGTGCACACAGCCACAACACGGAAGCTAGAGCAAATTTTAAAATGCGGCAATTCGCAAAAGATTTCAATGCCTTTATGGTACTTTTCAACATAATCGCCATTCCGGTTGAGACATTTGTCGTAGCGTGGAACCAAATTTCCTATTCCCTGGTCACAGAAAGCCGCCGCCAGCCCACTGAACCATCTTGTCACGGCGGTCTGCAGCTCCTCGTTGGTGCTGAACCGCTGATCTCCCAGCCACTGCTTCGTTCGACTCAAGAGGGGGAAATCACTCGGCACCAGGTCAAGAGCTGTACGGTGGGTGGTTGAACTCCTCCCAGCTGAACTGCTGGAGGAGTTTCTGAGTAGAGGTCGCAGTTTGAGGACGGGCGTTATCGTGGAGAAGCACAACTCCTGATGACGGCACCGCCCTTCTCTCAATTGTTCACACCATTTCCGCACTTTACTCACACTCGTGAAATCCCGGCCATACACCTTGCTGCACGACGCCCTTCAGTGTGATGGAAACTAATCACAGTGCGGATCTCGCATTGGGGGCGTGACGACAGCCACGGACATGTTTCCTGCCTCGTTGCTGGACGAAAACTGGGAAGATCACGTGACCGACGCGACCGACGCGCGCGCGAACTGCCGAGAGGCTGCCGAGCGTGACTGAGCGAGGTTACTTTTGTGACGCGCAGTGGCGTAGCCAGACCGCCAAGGTAGGGGGGGCTCGATACGAAAACTTGCCCCCCCCCCGCTGATCCTGGGTGAAACAACACACAATACTTGTGCACACCTCAAAATGCGGTAATTGATGCGTTCACAATACGATTACACAGTGATGTCCATGAGGCGGTGTCACGAGATCGGAAGAATTTTGAAAAGCTCATACTTTGAAAACCACTCAAGAGTGCCGATTAGATAGACTAGATGAACTGTAAGAACTTTCGCGATCGTCACACTGCCCCCCCCCCCACACACACACATATATATTATTTTCTCCTTGGATTTGCGCGATTTGCGTAGGTCCGTCGCGGCAGGTAGGGGGGGCTCGAGCCCCCCCTAGCCCCCCCGTGGCTACGCCACTGGTGACGCGTCTTCGCTATTTTTGCGGGCTATTCGGACCTTGAAAAAGAAAAATACCCCCCGTCTGTCGAAGAGGTGTCTGTGGTTAGTATTGCTGAAGTAAGATGCAATAGTCATAAATTTAATCAACAACTTCTGCTCGTTTCTTTTAACAGGCTTATTTCGTGCTCGAAGACTTTTGTTCCATTTAAGACTCTGGGAGCACCTTGGCTCTCAGCCCTGACGACGAGCCCTCGCGCCGTGCACCCTTACAAATGAACTTCACCGCATAGCACGCTCCAAGCCAACCATCATATCGAATGATATCGTTATCTGCCGTGATTTGTTGAAAACGGGAGGCGTACGCTTTTCTCTTGTGACACTTACGGGGTTTATCACAAAACAAAGCGTACGCCTCCCGTTTTCAACAAATCACGGCAGGTGATATCATCAGAGATCGTGGTTGTCAAGGAGCACGCAGTGCAGTGAACTTCATTTCTAAGAGTGCAGGGCTATACGGGGACTGACAAGTTAGCCTCTGACATACCGGAGCTGGACCCTGGTCTGGAGCACTACGGGGCACTACGGGAGAGACTACTGGAGACTCTGGGGCACTACATATACGTACCACGACGTATGCGTAGTGCCCCAGAGACCAGACACGTCTTGTGGTTCCCCAGCACACCTTCTGTACATTGACTTTACGATCGAACGAATATTTTGATCCCTCCTCCCCCTTTCATATTCCTTATGGATGATATTACTTTTACGAAACAACGCAGAGCATAAATGAGGCGACGTCAGTGACATCTTCTACTCGAAGTTTCTGCCCAGGGCTTCCGTTCTTGAGTGAACCGCTTTTGCTTCAAAGTAGCTGTATATAGTTGCTTGGCAAGTAGAGGAAACAAGAGGTGAAGAACGAACATGTCTTTGAGGAGAGGGACAGCATGGGTGGAACAGACACAACTAGAACACGTACTGATCCTGTTCTCAGCCGTCGCCTAACAGTGAAGGAAATTTGCTGATGGGCTGCTTCTGAACTATGTTTATTAGATATTATCTTCATAGTACGAGTCACATACAGCACAGTTGCTTTGAGGAAAAAAAAACGAGTTGGTGTTCTGTGGTGGAACGTGTCTGGCTTAGGCTCTGTGCCTCAGCCCTCTGCCATATCATACGGAACACGTGCTGTTGCCATGTGCCTCCGCTGTATTGAGGTAACCACGTATACCGTAAGGATAGATGTACCGTCCAACAGCTTCTAAAAGTGCGAAACCAGTTGTACCAGGCTTGATGAACGCTATGGGTGTGTCACTCAGGCAATTCAGCCCTTGAAACAGAGAATTTCGTGCACAGGGTTGCCATGGAGGATGGAGGAGAAGGTGCGTGAAGCCATGAGGGCCTCATGAGGTGAGGGCCCGTGAGGATGAGAACTCGTAAGGCCATGTGGGTCCTCATTAGGCGAAAGTACATGAGGCGCCGTGAGGACATCAGGCCCCTCATGAGGTGAGGATACGTGAGGATGAGGGCCCTCATTAGGTGAAGATACGTGAGGCCATAAGGGTTGCGAATAGCCTCATGAGGTGAAGGCATGTCAGGATGAGGATAGTGAGGCCTCTCAGGATCCCGATATCCTGAGGTGAGGTTTGCGAGGGCAAAATTTTAAATGGAATGTGAAGGCGACTTAGGCTTTGTTACTGGTGAGGAAAATTTTGTGAGGGTGAGTGAGGTCAATAAAGTCTCTGCTTCGTGAGGTGAGGATGAATGAGGCCGCAGGAAAATGCCCACCGATGATCACGGATGGTCATATTGTGGAGGACCGATGACCTGCCAGGGACCGAACAGGCGTGACATGGGTGCAAGCTAGACCTTCTCCAACTGCGGCGAAACGCGTAGGGGAAGCGCATAGGCTAGAATTTTGTAGTCGGAAGTCAAAACCGTTATGGGGGATACGCATCCGGGTCATGCTTTCTTCTTACTTTATCCGGGTCCTGCACCGCCAATTACCCTCGAGAAACGTTTGTAGAACTCGACTGGGAGGCCATCGATGCCGGGGCAGTCCCGTTCGGTATTGACGAAACGGCGCCAAAAAGTTCATTTTGCGTGAACGACTCTGACTCTGCAAACTCGATTTGTTTTACTGGAAGTGGGCACTCTGGGCTAACCACTGGCTCGATGGATGATGACTCTTGATAAAAGGCCGCGCAGTGCTCACGCATTGCAGCTCGAATGTCATCAGGTTGTGTGAGAAGTGAGCCGTCAGCTGACCGGACAACAGCGATATGCGAGGCCGGGTTTCCTGCCACATAGCGCCGGAGGAGTAAGCGGGAGCAGCATGCTTCCCGACACTAGCGTTCGACGTTTCGCTGCGCTGCGAAATTGCGCCAGGAGCGCATTCTCATGGCCATCAGGCGCCTCTGTACATCCGCGATATCAGATGCAGAGTCATGGCTGCGAGAGCCGGGGTGGCGTAGAATAGCCTGAGTGCGTCTCTACACTCCCGCTGTTCACGCGTCCCCCGTCTACTTCAACATCGAAAGCGATCAGCGGCTCCCAGCTTCAAAGCCTCCCAGTGACCGGGCCCATGATCGGGTACGGAACATTTTTTCGACAACCAATGTTGCATATCTTCTTTAATTTCCTGGTCTTCTAGCAAAGACGCGTTCAATCTGTCGCCATCCACGTGAGACCAGGCATTAGTGAAGCCAACGGCGCTTACAAGGCGCTCCAGTTCTCCACACGCCTGCCTACCGTGTTGGCGGTCGGTCGTGCAATTAAAATCACCAGCAAGTATCAAGTTTTGGCTGCCAAAAATAAAAGTGCCTAATCGACGGAAGAAGTGCGATCGCTCACTACGACGTACAGGCGCATAAACATTTGCAATTCGAAATGATCTGCCGTCAATCTGGAGTTGGACCACCCTCCCATCCGTATCGATGTCAAACCACCGGACGGAGCCCTGAAAAGACGGAAAAAATTAAAATACTCGTGCCAACTCGCTGAGGCGAGCCACAGCTGAAGAATGCCTTGACCCCGTGTGAGGTTTCTACAATTTGAATAGCCCTTCCGGATAATGACCTAGTTTCTTGCAGCAGTGGAATATCGACGTGAGACAATTTCGCTCAGCTGACTACTTCCAACTGTATGGCCTATTTGCAAAACCCAGGCACATTTAAGGTGGCGACACGATCGTCAAGCTGGGACATAAAAAAGAGGGATAATAAGAACACAAACATAGAATTGACAGATAATATCTCAAGGGACATCGGGATCGCCGGGCTTGCGCTTGGAATAAGGAGCCGACATTTCTTGAGCAACGATGGCGGCGTCTCCCACTACTTCAGGAGACTCGTCCGAGAAGCCATGCTCCCGTTTACAGCGAGGCTTGCCAGGCATCACAGCACCCGCCTCCAGGTCTACCAACCTATCGGACTCGGAAGACGCGGCACTTACGCTGTCATCATCCACAGTGCTAATCTCCTCAACAACAGGAGCGAAGGAATCACACACGGGGGCGATATCACAGTTGCCGCCCTCCATGCCTACCCGAACCTACCTACCTACATACCCGAACAGATGCAAGAGCGACTGCAGCGGAATAACCGCTGGTTCCCTCTTGAACTGCCACACCTACGGTTACTGCGTCTGCTCCATTAGCTACGGCGGGTGCGGTAGAGCTACACTCCAACTCTACGGAGCGCTCAGATTTGTCAATGGTAGAAGTGCAAAGGTGCAGGCGATATGGTACATTGTAAAACGACGATAAAACCGGAGACACGGAACAAAAAAGACACACGACACGTTCTCAGTGAACTGAGAACGTGTCGTGTTGTCTTTTTTGTTCCGTGTCTCCGGTTTTATCGTCGTTTTACGCTCAGGTTTACCCACAACCGCCGGAACAGGCACCACGGGAGCGTCTAGCGACACAGTCACCGACAACCCGTGAAGACCATGCCTTGACTTTGCAAGAAGCTATGGCGTGGTCACTGCCGCAGCGCTTGCACAGAGCATCACACGACTCATGACCAATCACGGAAAAAACGAGTGCACACTTGTGCAAGACAGTTTTTCTTAACAGCGTATGCACACGTGCTTGAGGCCATCGTAACTGCACGCAACCCGCCTCCCGCGGAGGTAGATGAAGTTGGGAACGGGTCTTTTCATTTCCATCAAAACTCGACGGTTGTCCGTTTCAATGCCCTCCAACTGCTCTTTCTCCGGGAAGGTTTCCCTTGTGACCCTAGTCACAGACCCGTAAGCGCCGCCTCCACAACCTGATCTGGGACCGGACTCGGTACGGATACTACCATCGCTGTGACTAAGTTAGATTCCATGGAAACCTGCCCTTTTCCTGTCATCTCCTGCCCTTTTTTCCTGCCATCTCCTGCCTTTATTGTTTGAGCCGCCTGCTTTGATTTCGCTACGAGGGAGCATGCGCCGCCTCCCAAATGACGCATACTTTTCACGATCTTGCCGACTTTCTTCTTCTTTCTTCTTCACTAAGGGGATCAGGAAGTTGACACGAGACACATTAGAGGGCAGTGTCACCGGAAAATCTTGCGGCCTGCTGACCATGGTTTGGTTGGGGTCACTGGACTCAGCACCAAGACCATTCACATCACTTACATGTCAAACAGACCCTCAAAATGGGGAAGCACGTCAAAGAGAAGGAAAGAAACCCCCGGGTGTGTATTGTCATCAAGCAGGAGAGCTACCTATGGAAGTAGTCCCCTTTGCACAGACACTAGCTTTACGTTTCAGTCTTACAAGCTCGATAACAACACTCTCTAGGAGAGTTTGCTTTTCGTACTGACCATACCAAGCGAACAGTCCGAGCACGGGAGAGCCGCTGCAGAGTGCAGTACGGTCCTAGCGAGCTGGCTAGAACACGATTTGCCACTCATCCTGAACGTGGCGGAAAAGACGAGTAGACGTCAGCCAGCGGCGAGAGCACTCCACAAGACCATACAGTGCTTGCTCACGGACAATGTGGCTACGAAGCCCTTCCCTGACATCCTGAAATATAGCTGCGTCTCCGAAGTCTGGGCCACCGAAAGCCAGCTGGCAACGACGGATCCAAATTTGAAAGTTGATCTCGGTAATTAATAAAGCAAATTGTTTGCGCTTAACGCGCGGAACAGGCAACGCTTCCGGGAACTGTATGGTGGCCGCGCCGTACGCGCGGTAAACGGGCGACTGAAGTGCAAGGCACTTGTCGAGCACCACCGGCAAGGCTAAGCCGCCCCAGTCACGTGTACGGTGCAAGCGGGAAGGTGCTAGGGAACACGTCGCCGACGCCATGTTGATGCAAAACCGTTGGTCACGATGCAAGGGGGAAGACACGTGCTTACCGCGTCCTTCGAGACCCCTTCGTCCTTGAATCCTTTCAGTTTGGTAAAAAAGCGTCCATTTCACAGGCGCCTGTTGGTCATAAGCCCGTGATCCTGAAAGATTATATTGAGCGCGACAGTAGTACATGCCGACCAGCCGGTGAACTGCATCAAGATGGTGCCTATCTGCCAGCTGATAAGCGGATTTCGCTTGGATTCAGGCTTTTTGGGGGTGCTATGACGACTATGACGTCAAAACAGACTCCGCCCGTGAAGCGGCGAAAGATCAATAGATGGCCAAACTCTCTCGATATACGGCTCTGACGCATTGCTGGCGAGGGAGTTGCGTCGGACCCAAGATGGCGGCCTCGCTCGCCGGCGTGGCTCAGTGTCGCTACTCTGCTCCCCTATGTAGTGACTCTAGTCACAACAAGCAACGCTAGCATCCACCCACCTCCGTGGCAATCAGTTTTTTTTTTCTTTTTTTTTTTTTTTTGATGCCGAGACACTCGAGCCTCTAGCTATTCACCGCAAAGTTGTATATCGCCGTCAGCAATGGTGTGTGCTAGTTGCCTCGCGTTGCAAGTTACATGTAGGAGTTGTCAATCGGACAACAAAGCAAGCGCGT
Organism: Ornithodoros turicata; assembly: GCF_037126465.1. Lineage (NCBI taxonomy): Eukaryota > Metazoa > Arthropoda > Arachnida > Ixodida > Argasidae > Ornithodoros > Ornithodoros turicata. The sequence goes on from NC_088210.1 coordinate 9,185,657, forward strand.
TGTGAAGTGCGGCTGTAATCTTTGAAAGCTGTCCCTATGTGTTGTTCGATTTGTCAGTACATTAATGTGTACAATTTGTACATTAATCAATATAAAAGATTAGGAGGACTAATGTTTTGTTCTGCCTTGTTGCAACTTGTGTTCTTCGAAGGAGCTTCGCGCTTTCAAGCGATTCTGATTTACTCTTTTCGCATTTTTTACTTTTTCGCATCTTTTCGCCGTATTTCCTTTTGTCAAAGCACTTATTGTTTGCCTAACAATATGTTTGTTTCACGCAAGAATTTGTGTTTTATGAGGTATTTAGTGTCGAGCACGCCATGAACGTGAGCAGGTACAACAACCGTGCCTACTCGACATGTAGCGTATTCTGCAAGAGTATTCTGCGCATCGTATCTATTTCTTATTTATTTTGATTACTGTTTACTGTTTAGGTTTACAATATACTATGTAATACATCCATAATCTACTACTACTTTCGCCCAGTAGTCACGTAACATGCCCTATATTTTGCAACACGAGAAAAAGAAAGAGCAATTATTGGTACTGTTTCAATTGAAATGCTTTTTGGTCTACTGGTGGAAATCTGCCTTCGTAAAAGAACTGTCCATCAATTCGCCATCTGGACAGGGCGTCCTCAGCTGTGCAGGCTGCACCGAGGATGTCGGTTCAATTGCATACGTGTCAAGGGCAAGAGCACCATGCTGACACAGCTGAAATGTCAGGATTTGGCTCAAATAGTATATTAACTAAAATAGAAAAGAACTGAAACTGAAACTACTGAGTGCTGTGATTGAAAACACTAAAAACCTGCCATACAACCTTATGCGTCTGGAACCAGGATCAAAGGGAGCTAAAAAACAAATACAACCGTCAGTGATAACCCGCACTATGCCAGTGCTAATTGTGAAGTGTTTCACGAAAATAGATATATTTAGCGATAGGAGACACATGCTAAATAGGATTTATTCAGCACTACCCCTAGCTGTACCCCCCCCCGTCTACATATACACAATATATTCTACGCATGCGTAAATTTTATGCATATGCAAGCACAGGATGTATTCTATTCTACACTGTCACACGGCTCATCTAACAACTGTATTGGCACCAATGTTATCAGCAAATAAGGGCTCAAGTCCACCAGCTATATGAAATATGAAATCGCTGCACAGGCTTTACAGGATGCCCAGAGCAAGTTGAACAGGTTGAACGCAGCAGTACACCACTGATATGGGAATGGTTGCTAAGGTTATTTTTGGTAATGTAAAACAAAGCACAAAGAGTTGTAGCAGAAAGAAGATCTCCTGACGACATGGTGCATCAGGCTTCTTTACTTTAGAGGTGAGTTCATTGGAGTTGTTCTGGTATGTTACCCCGGTGAAAGACTTCAGCTGCCACATACACATGGGCAGCCCTGGTTTGAGAGGTGAAAATAAATAACCCAGTATACAACTCCAGTTCCGGTGAATGCAAATGGATGTAGTCCAATAGTAGGAGGGGGAGTCGAGGGAGACCGGTGTCCAGTTAGCTCCATGGGTGTCTGGTTCGAACCCCACAGCGTCTGGTACACCGTCGCGTATTTTCCCTGCGCGGCGCCTGTGCGGAGGGTTGTCCGCGCGCTTATCGGCGAGGGGAGGGCTGCGTGCGCGTTTGCCCTCTCACATTTTTCAGCCTGGGCCAACTTCTTTCATCATTTTTCAATCTGCGCCGAATTTTTTTGCGACTTTTTCCAGTGCGCGACAGGCGGCGCTCGGGTGGAGGGCTGCTGCGGTGGGCGGAGCGTGGCCGGACGGTTGCGTGAGCGCTTACTCGCTCACATTTTTCAGCCTGGGCCGACTTGTTTCATCATTTTTCAATCTGTGTCGACTTCAATCGCAATTTTTTCCCGTTACAGCAGGTGTGCAGTAGGCGATTTACATGCAAAGGATAGCCATACACAAAAGTACAAGTGAAAATATATTTATTAAAGTCATTAGTGTCAGGAATTATGTTATGACTCCGTGTGAAGGAGAAAAACTCAGCCAAAAAGTCTGATGCAATAGCATTGAAGGGTATTTTATTAGTGATAATCAGTGATGACCATTTCTTCGAGTTTTAAGTAAATTTCGTTCGAAAAATATTCGTAACTTTTACTATCCGCGTCATGGAGAATTCACATTACGTTATAGAGTATATAGAAATTAGCAATACACTCGATTAAATTCTTTGACATCGTGAAAGAGTTCTTAACACCTTCGCGTATCAAAGTGAGCCAGCTAAAGCTGCAAAATTACACTTTCTACAACTGAGTTCGTAAATTGCGGCAGCAGTTCAAAGTTTAATTAAACACTTACCGATAGTCACCACTGCTCCGGAATGTGATCTGATAAATTTTAGCAATTAATGTACAAACAAATATATTGTATACAATGTGTGACTATATAGACAGCTTTTTAATCTATATATTAAAAAATTGTACGATAGATTCCTTTCAATACAGTATTGTCAACTGTCCAATAGTCTGAGAAAATATATACACTATGCAATTTAATTCTTAAAATAAGCTTTCGCAAAATATTAGTGATCCTCTTTGTAAACAAAGATTGATGTAACATGCCTCTAAATTTCTATTATCGATTCTTCTACAATTCTTTCCTTCGGGTGTCGGTGTTGTATAGAGTGTGGTCGTGTAAAAATCTCTTTGATTGCCAGCGCTGATTCCATGCGAAGATCCTTGTATGTAGTGTCTCCTTAGCAATCTCCAATCTAGTCATAAGCTGTTTTCGTTGCGCTGTGTAGGATACATTACAATGATGACAAAGAATACAATTATTATTTCAATTATACACTTGTTTATTTCGATAAATTACAGTTCTATTTTATCTCCGAAGTTTTCGTTTGTTCTCTTGATTGATGAATTCCGAAGACATCAAGTAATTTATTCTGATTATTGGGCGCTTGAATCCAGCGTTGATTAACGCAGGTGATATGTTGTCGCCGTGTTTGTATTGCTTCAACAACTTGCACTTTGTTGCGACGAACTTGCACAGTCTCTTATTGATGCTTCCTTTCTTTGTATAAAGATTCTTGAATGGCGTACAAGAGAGTATTAGATGAAAATCATCTGGTGGCCCACCACAATTGATATGTATGTTGAGTTTCAATAAGTGATGATACATCAGACCTTGCACGACAATATTGAACTTCTGTTCATTCGACATCCTTGACTGGTAGAATAAAATAAATGTGTAGAAGCTCTAGTGGAATATATCACGTGATAAGATTTTTTATGTACTTTCCATTTCAACCGTTAGGTGTAATTTCAACAAATCCGTAATGAATCGTGCGATATAGACTGCTTGTATATGATAATTTGATCTGATTGCTTTCTTGATTAATGCAATGCCCATTGCAATGATTACAATTACGTTTGGTCTAGTGTATTTCAATTCTTCGTTAGCAAACCTCAAAAACTCCACCATCAATCCAAGTGGTCCTTCCGATGATGACGTGCAAATATTTTTATAACTATTGTAGATTCGGCATACAAGTTCTCGCATCTTGAATTCCATAATTTGTGCCATATCTCCGAATACGACCATGTCTAGGACGTATTGAAATGCAGCGATAATTGAATCGTTTCGAGACTCCTTCTTTTCGAAGCAGCTTTTATGAGGTCCTCCCATGACGTATGGTAACGAGTACAAAATCCGTCCATCTCTTCAATGTATAGCAATTGTCTGTTCTGTTTTGTAGTGCGCCTCGACATTTAATTAAATCATAATGGTGGTAATTTATTTATTAAAAATTTATTATCGCGTTTAGAATGTTCCACCTGCCGTGAGAATTATGAAATTCAATTTACAAAAAGATGTGATGTGTAAGGAAAAAACGTTTGCTTTCAATGATTCTATGTACAAGACAGCGCTAGAGCCTCTCCTTCCCTAACTTGACTTGCTGGAGTCGGTTTATGGCTTTGTATACCAAGACTATTGTTGGATTCCCCTACTCCCTGCGGGCCGTAACCTTAACGAAAGTGTACGGGAACTCAGCTTCCCTCTCTCACTTCGTTTCACTAGTGGGTCTTGAATGAAAAAGACGTGTTTCTGTGATGTATATTTGCGCTGCGTGGTTACGAAAAATGTTTGCCTAAATTAATTACTGCTTTTGACTTTGTTTCAGATAATCACTCGATTGATATTAATAAAAATATTCTATTAGTTGGGAATGTTGTGTGCATTGATTTCCGCTGTAGCAAACACTATAATTTACCTTTCAGATGAGTTGATTGTGGCTTCTGCGTGTAGAAATTACTGTTGCAAAGTTATCATAAAAATATGTAATTAAATTTGTTTCTCGTTTTCGAATTAGTATTGTTTCTATCACTGAATAAACTTGACTTTCACTCGATTGATATTTTGTTTCCACTATTGGGTCCCCAATGAAAAATACGTGTTTCTGTGATGTATTTGCACACTGGTTAGGAAAATGTTTGCCTAAATTAATTACTGCTTTGACTATGTTTCAGATGATCACTCGATTGATATTAATAAAAATATTCTACTAGATTGGAATGTTGTGTGCGTTGATTTCCGCTATAGCAAACACAATAATTTTGCATTTCATATGAGTTGTTTGTGGCTTCTGCGTGTAGAAATTACTGTTGCAAAGTTATCATTAAAAATTATGTAATTAGATTTGTTTCTCGTTAGTATTGTTGTGTGTTAGTGTTTCTCTCGAATTAGTATTGTTGCGGTGATAAAGAGGAGGCTATTGGGCCGGGCATGGGACACGTGCGCTGGTGCAAGGAGAATTGTGTCTGACGGGTCTGGCCAGAACGGACTTCGACCCTCCCTGCGAGCTTGTAACAATTGGTGTCAGAAGTGGGATTAGAAGTCAGAAGCGCCCAGCGATTTAATTCCGCAATGCCTCCACGTCGACGTAGGCAGCCTCCTCCTGACGTTGCTCCAGCGGAGTGTTCGTCCGGTGACTCGGGATTCGTCACGCTGGATCAATTACGGACTCTACTTCAGGAGAACACGTGCAGCCTGATAGAGCGAATGCGGACGGAGTTTTCTGACACGGCACGTCAGCCTGAAGAGCCTGCCCGTGATGAGATTCATCTACCGCCGTCGTTTCCGTTGGGCAGTGCGAGTACACGCGTTGGAGAAACTCCTGGAACCCTGGGCCTGGGTCGTCTTCAACGAGGTCTGCTGTCACCACAAAGCCGGATAAATTCAATGGTGATATCCCGTGGAGCAGCTATTTGGCGCAGTTCGAGGTAGTGGCAGGTGCTAATGAGTGTGTCAGACGACCAGAAGGCATGTCACCTTGTCTCATCTCTGCGAGGATCTGCACTCTCGGTGCTCCAGGCTCTGCCCGACCCCGAGAGGCGGAGCTTCACGCACTTGACGGCGGCCCCTCGAGCAACGTTTCGGAGATCGTCACCAGCGAGGCCTCTTCCATGCGCAACTGAGAAGCCGGGTCCAGCTCCCAAAGGAGTCATTGAGTGAGCTCGCTTTCGACATTGACAGGAAAGTTCGAGTCGTTTTCGCCGACTGTGCCCAGGATGTCGTAGACACGGTGGCCGTAGGCTACTTCATCGACGCCATAGCCGATGTGGATGTGCAGCAAGCCGTTCGGTTATCGGGGCCCACTGGTCTGCGGGCCGCCCTAACACGAGCACTAGAAGTGGATACGGCCAAGCGTGCGGCCAGAACAACGCAGGGCCTCTCCCGTCCTGTCCTAGGTGAAGCAAGAGCTCTCGCTCCAGTTTCGGACGATGACTCGCCGACATGCGAGGTAAATGCTGTGCAGCCACTCACGTGCTGGAACTGCGGCGGTCGGGGCCACCAACGACGATCTTGCCAAGTCCACCTTTCCGGTCACCTAACACTACGGGAAACTCTGGATTTCGCAGGAGACGTGGCCCGCGGTCGGGAAACGCGTATTAGCTGGGCGCAGGGGGCGTCGTCCAGCTGTAGGGGTCTCTCGTCAAGCGCCCTCAACTTCTGGATTATACATCGACGGGGGGGGTCAACGGCAAGTCATGCCGAATGTTGCTGGACACGGGAGCTTCAATAAGCCTCATTAGCTCGTCGTTTGTTGAGACGTTGCCGAACGCCGACCTCATGCTCTACACAGCCAGTGTGCAAGAACTGCGAACTGGTAGCCCGCGACGTTATACCGGTGGAAGGCGTCGCCGCAGTCTCTTTGACTATAGCGGGACAAGAGTTTTGACATGCCCTCTACGTCGCCGATATCGTGGATCAGTGCATACTAGGATTTGACTTTATGAAAGACCACCAATGTATTCTTGACCTCCGAGAAGGTACTCTACACTTGGGGACCCGGCAGGTAGTCCTTTCTTCGTGCACCACTACTGCACCTGACCCCAACCCCTATGTCCTGTGTCGTCGGACTGTCATGGTACCACCGTATGCCGAAGTGATTGTTCCTGGAACGCGCCGTCCAAGCAACAATGCAAGGTCTCTGTTGTCGAGCAGTGCTTGGAAGGGCCTCTAACCGCTGGCATCATCGTTGCTCGCAGCCTGGTTCGTCACGCGCATCCATTGGTACCAATCCGTATCCTCAACGTGACTCCCTCACCCATTGTGCTTCAGCGAGGACAACGCACTAGCGAGGTGTAGTCAGGTCGTGGAGATACACCCCACTACCGGAGAAGACAGTGCCGCAGATCCCTCCGCCTGTGGTGATTCATGCCTAGCTAGCTATATCGACGAGCTTGTCAACAGTACGGAGCCGGTGCTTTCACAGAGCCACAAACAGAAGATACGCTCCCTCTTTCTAGAGTTTCACGATGTTTTCTCGTTTGCTGCCGCTGACCTTGGCAAGACCACCGCCGCTTCGCACCGTATCGACACTGGTACCGCACGTCCCATCAAGCAGGTGCCCCGACGACTACCACTGAGTAGCCTCGGGGAAGTCGACCAGCTCATCCAAGACATGAGGAGTCAAGACGTGATCGTGCCCTCTTGTAGTCCCTGGGCATCGCCCATAGTGCTCGTCAAAAAGAAGGACGGTTCCACACGATTTTGTGTGGACTACCGGCGCCTAAATGAAGTTACGAAGAAGGACTCTTATCCATTGCCCCGCATTGACGACACTTTACATACGTTGTGTAGGTGCGACGTGCTTCTCCACCCTGGACTTACGCAGCGCTTATTGCAGGCTTGAAGTAGCCCCGGAGGACAAGGAGAAGACGGCATTCACCACAGGCGAGGACTGTGGCAATATAAGTTATGCCATTCGGCTTATGCAATGCACCTGCGACGTTTCAACGACTTATGGAAACTGTCTTGTCTGGGCTACCTCCTGAGGTCTGCTTGGTATATTTGACGCATTATCGTACACAGCAGGACATTGACTGAGCACATAGATCGCTTGCGGCGGGTCTTTCACAGACTACGTACGGCTCATCTGAAGCTCAATCCTAAAAAGTGCAAGTTTCTCAAGCCTTCGTCCTCTACCCTGGGACACCATGTTTTCACCAGCTGGAGTGCAAGCTGACGCAGCAAAAGTTGAGTGCATCCAGTCCTGGCCTGTTGCCAACAGACAAGCCTGCCCTCAGAACGTTTTCTGGGTTTCTGCTCCTATTATCGTCGTTTTGTTCCGCACTTCGCGGAATTAGCTGATCCCCTCTACCAGTTGCTCAACAAGACACGCACCTTTGATTGGCCACCCGCTTGCAACCAAGCGTTCTTTGCTCTGAAATCCTGTCTAACGGAGCCACCAGCACTAGCGTTCCCCTGCCGGACGCTCCATTTATCTTGGACACTGACGCTAGCCAGACCGGCATAGGGGCCGTCCTGTCGCAGGTGCAGGAAGGCGAGGAGAAGATGGTGGCATGCTTCAGCAGAGCACTTCGAAAACCGGAGAGGAACTACTGTGTGACACGGAAAGAATTGTTGGCCGTAAGTCAAATCGGTACAGCATTTCCATCATTACCTTTATGGGCGCCACTTTACACTCAGGACTGATCACACTGCACTCCAGTGGCTGCTCACCTTCCGCAAACCCTGAAGGACAAGTCGCGCGCTGGATTCAGACGCTACAAGAGTACGACTTTACGCCTCATCACCGTTGCGGGCGGGACCATAGCAACGCGGACGCATTGTCGAGGTTGCCTTGTGCCAGCACCGGCGGCCCACCACTGCGCTCAGCATGCCCCCCCAAACACCTGTTTCAATCTCACAGGCGCATGCCACCTGCGCTGTTCGTATCGACAGCGAAGTCAGCCGCGACAAGATGCGTGGAGCGCAGGAAGCGGATCCAGGCATTGGTCCTATCCTTGCCTGGAGGAGAATGGATCAACGTCCTTCGTGGGCGGAAGTCTCACGGGAATCGGTACAACTCAAGAGTTACTGGGCTATTTGGGGATCACTGAGTTACATGACGATCTCCTGCATCGCGTATGGGAATCCGCAGACGGGCGAACCGCACGGAGGCAGCTCTTACTGCCTGCGGTGTTCAGGCCGAATGTTCTACGCATGATGCACAGCAGTGCTGCAGGAGGGCCACTCGGTGTTAAACAAGACCCTTGCAAAGATTCGTGCACGGTACTATTGGCTGGAATACCGGAGGGACGTAGAAGAATGGTGCCGGTCTTGCCGACCTCTGCGCATCTCGGAAAGGACCGCGCACCCGAACAAGATCAAAGCTCCATGAATGTGTTTCCGGGGTGCCATTGAGAGAGTGGCCCTGGACATTTTAGGACCCTTACCAACGACAAACACGTGGCAACAGGTACGTCCTCGTTGTCATGGGACTACTTCACTAAGTGGCCCGAGCGTACGCACTCCCGAACCAAGAGGCGGTTACAGTGACGGAAGCGTTAGTGACCGAATGGGTAGCCCGTTTCGGGGCTCCCATGCAACTACACTGGGACCAGGGTCGTACTTCGAGTCACAGGTCTTCCACGACATGTGCGGGTACCTTGGCATTGCGAAAACTCGCACTACGCCGTGGCATCCCACAGTCTGACGGTATGGTTGAGAGGTTCAACCGTACGATACTGCAGCACATTAGCCTATTCGTGGCCGAGAAACCAGAAGATCTGGGACGATCTCATTCCTCTCTTCCTGTTGTCCTACCGGACAGCACCCCACGAAGCCACCCGGGAAAACGCCCGGCAATGATGCTTACTGGCCGCGAATTGCGTCTTCCAAGCGACTTAGCCCTTTGCGTCGACTCCAGATACTGAGCATACCGCAACCAGCGCCTCGGCCTACCTTCATACACTGCGCTCACGACTGAGATTGTCCACAGGTTTGCCCAGGCACCACATGCAACAAGCCTTCACCCGTATGAAGACACACTAGGACTTGAAAGCGTCTGGGCGGTGGATTCTCGGAGGGCAGGTCCGTTTGCTTATATAATCCCTACACGGAAACGTGGGCTCTCGCCGAAATTGCAGCGTCCCTGGCACGGACCCTACGTTATAATGAAGCGGCTCAACGACGTGGTTGTACCGCATCAAGCTGGCGGGGACGATCCAGACCTCTAGTTGTCCACGCAGACCGTTGGCACCATACCGAGGAGCTTCCGCCGCGCCAGCTGTGCGCGACGCGGGATGCCACGTCAACCGCAAACCGGTGGAGGAGGGGAAGAATAGTGTTGCGGTGGATAAAGTAGGAGGCTATTGGGCCGGGCATGGACACGGCGCTGGTGCAAGGGAGAATTGTGTCTGACGGGTCTGGCCAGAACGGACTTCGAACCCTCCCTGCGAGCTTGTAACAGTATTGTTTCTATCACTGAATAAACTTGACTTTCACTCGATTGATATTTTGTGAGTTGAGAATAATGATTGCCTAATAGTTGTTGTCTGATCTGAAATCTAAATGCAACGTTTCTCGTTGAGTATTGTTTGCACCGATAATATTTTCTCGTTGCTTAGAAAGTCTATTCTTAGATTTTTTGCGTCTATTGTTTTTTGATAGAATTCTTATGTGTTCTTGAGAGTCGAAGATTCCAATGTCTATTTGCGATCAATAAAAAATTCGTCCTCTGTAGCACCGATCCTAAGAATATTTCCTTTTGGAGAAAAGAATGTGAAAAAAAGAGAGATTTCCCCACCCCCACAGATTGACAACAGGTTCCATGCTTTGGGCTGTATAGATGTGAGAAATGACCCCACCGAGCTGCATAGAGGGAGAGAGTGACCCGCCGGGTCTCCGAGCCTGGTTGTACTGTGTAAAGCATAGCTGTGTGGCGTGTTTGGATAGCTCTGTCAAGGTAATGTTATATAGTGCCTGAGTAGGATGAAAATTCTATATTGTTAGCTCGCAAGGTTGATTTTATTGATAGTTCAAAAGTTATATTATTTCAAATTGTAATGTTTGGTAGTTTGTTTTCGCTATTATTTTCCGGTGGTGTTGTTTACATGTTGGCAGATGCATCGTTCAAAGCGTTTCTCTGCTATTCATCCGTGCATGTTATCGTTTTGATTGATTCTTTTTCAATTATTTTCCTGCATGTGTCTGTTGTTTAGATGCACCGTTTAGAGTGTTTCTCTACTATTCATCCGTTGCATGTTTCTTGTTTGGTTAGATTGTTCTTCAACTATTTATCCTTTGTGTACCTCTTGTTTACGTGTTGATTTTGGCTCCCTATTAGCTGTTGATCTTGTTTCAGTAATATTTTCCTGTCTGTTGTTTACTGTTGGCAGATGCGCCGTTTAGATTGTTTCTCTGCTATTCAGCGTGAGCTCTGTGGCTGTATTAAATTATTCATCATGTGCTGTTCAAAGTGTTTCTCTGTCAATCATCCGTGCATGTTGATCGTTGCTGATAGATTATTTTTACATTTGTTTCCTGCATGTGTCTGTTGTTTATGGGATGGTTTTGGTTCTCTAATACCTGTTGATCGTTTTTCTTATTATTTCCGTATGTCTATGCTGTTTACTTAATAAGAAATTTGATTAATTGTGTAATGTTGGATAATCTTCCTATTGCGCTCGAAAATGTTCATAACTGTCAGGTATACGCCTCCCGTCTTCAACAAATCAGGGCAGATATTATTAGAGGCTGATTGTTGGCTAGGAGCGTTGCTATGTGTTGAAGTTCATTTTTTTAATATATTTCTGTGTTGAATTCATCAAACAAAGTAAGGTTTGTAGTGTCTCTTAGAATAAAATTGTATGTGGTTCGACTAGATAAGTCACGAGGAGGATTTTTATGATAGTTAAAATGATAGATTATTCTCCTCCTCTGTTGTTTTTGATTAAGAAAATCTTCTTTATAGTGTTATAGATTTTATTTTCCTCTTGTGGTTCGTGTCCCATGGTCTTCCAGGTTCTCTGCTGTCCGCAATTAAATACATCTATCGGTACTTGTAATTAAAGCTCCACTATGGTGGTCACGTATAATAAAGCTTTTAATTTTGATTGTAATTATATTGATTAAAAATATATTATTTTGATTAAATGTATCATAATGGAATATTAGCTGCTGGCGCATGAAGTTACATATTAGAACTATGTAATTAAAACTCCGCTATGGTGGTCATGTTAGACTTTTTATAATAATACTTTTAATTTGATAGTAATCGTATTGATTAAAAAAGTGCTGCTACTCCTTCTGCTTAATTGAAAACTAATTCCATAACATAATTCCTGACACTAATGACTTTAATAAATATATTTTCACTTGTACTTTTGTGTATGGCTATCCTTTGCATGTAAATCGCCTACTGCACACCTGCTGTAGCGGGAAAAAAATTGCGATTGAAGTCGACACAGATTGAAAAATGATGAAAGAAGTCGGCCCAGGCTGAAAAATGTGAGCGAGTAAGCGCTCACGCAACCCTCCGGCCACGCTCCGCCCACCGCAGCAGCCCTCCACCCGGGCGCGCCTGTCGCGCACTGGAAAAAGTCGCAAAAAAAATTCGGCGCAGATTGAAAAATGATGAAAGAAGTTGGCCCAGGCTGAAAAATGTGAGAGGGCAAACGCGCACGCAGCCCTCCCCTCGCCGATAAGCGCGCGGACAACGACGGTGTCCCGGACGCTGTGGGGTTCGAACCAGACACCCATGGAGCTAACTGGACACCGGTCTCCCTCGACACCCCCTCGTACTACTTAGTCCACCTGAGATAAGGATTACAAGATAAGGAGCAAAAGTCTGCACCCCTTAAAAGCAACCTAGCTTATTCATTTGTCATGAAAATATCCTCCTGAATATCATTTGCGATAAAATAAACTGAAAACCAACAAACAGACAAAAAACAGACAAACTTGTGAACAATATACAGAGCCTGTCTCACCTCAGTGGTTTCAGGGCTCCGTTGAGGAAGTTACCTGAAAACATGAAAGCAGATACATATGTTCAACATATTACGTAACTGTTCTGTAAAATACGGTCTCTAAGACACTGCTAAGCAAAGTCTATTTTTATCAGCAGTGCACCGCCTAGGTTTAGTGATTCGGTAATTTCCATTTTGTCCTTTTTTTTCTCTGTATCTCTCTTTCTCTCTCTCTCTCTCTTGCGTGCCGTAAGGTTCCAAGTCGCGCAGATGAAAATTAACCCGCTTACAGAATCGTGAAATCTGTGATAAGCATTTGGGCCGCACGGACTCACACCAAAAGTACTCACACTTTTGCGCCGTTTAGGTGGATGTTCTTTTCCCGGTGTAGACAGGTATCGTGATGGCGTTACGCCTTGTTTCAAACGACACTGAGCTCGGTATCCAGTATACGTTGAAGAGCATCCAACAGGTCCTCATCGACTGCCCTCTATACAGTTCGGCAATACTCCAGTTCCAACTGACCCGTATAAACAACAAGCTTCTCAGCCTTGCAGCAACCTTGGGTCCTTGTTCTAACGTTGTGCAGTACTGTCAATGCCTGCGCTCATTCTATCTGTTTCTGACGTCTACCAGCTTGCATGAACTCCTCTGACCTCAGAGGTTTTGCCACGAATGGAGAGATGCGATCTTCGCAGCACTACATCTCCGGTGGCCAGCAGGATGAACTCCTATCCTTATCAGTTACGACGCCCCCGCGTGTGTGATATCTCATTTGCGTGTGTCATGTGTGTGCGCGACTGTGTTTGCCTCATCTTCTCCATCGTCATCCCGCTCATATGTTAACCCACATGCACTGGGGTATTGTAGCGCAATTGTTGCGGTGAAACATCTAATCTCATTCATATAGTTGGAAAGCCCAGGAAAAACCTCAGACAGCACAGCCAGGGCATGTAAGAACGCCGTTGGACGTAGTGGCCTGTGGACGTATCAGCCAAAAATGGATGAAAGCACACGTTAGATGTAACTGCTCGTTCGATGTAAAGGAATGATGGATGTACTATCTCGCTTTTGGATGTACTAGCACGATGAATGTAACGGCATGTTGGATGTAATGACATAAAAACTTCTCCTCTGGCGACGGAAACTCTACCTTACCGCTGCCATTCCAGATTAGCGTCAGTAGCCAACACTGATGCGCTGGACACCTTGTGGTCACACCGTCATCATGGTAACCACAAAGAACAGTCACAGGCATACCTGGGTAGTAATGTCATTATATACTGCAATGAAATTACGTAATGAATTACCTTTTCTGGTAATTTGTAACGTAATGCATTACTTTTGACATTATGTAATTTGTAATATGATTTAATTACATTTGGGCAGTAATTTTGTGACATTACTGATTACTTTTTAAAAAAGAATCGAGTGTGTGTTCTGTGTTGGCACTTGGCTGAAAGAGAGTTTCCGACTGACCAGTGAAAACGCTCATATGAACGGTGACGCTTTCAATCGGCACAGAGTAAAATATGTCTTGCTTTTGCAACGTAGTGTTGTCTGTCAGTGAATTTCCACATCCTCAATATCGTTACGATTAGACCCGCAGTAATGACTTTGTAATGTCATTACTTTTTCGTAGTAACTGTAATGTAATTTCATTACATTTCAATTGCAGTAATGGGTAATGTAATTTAATTAAATTCTAACTAGAGTAATGAGTAATGCAATTTAATTACATTTTTGAAGTAATTTACACAGGTATGGTCACAGGGCACGTGGAGATCCGGGTTGGATCAAAGGAACAAAACACAAATATCACTGCGTGTGTGTGTTCCGCAGCCTCGTTTCCAGGTGGTGGAGCCCCGTGGTGCTACGTACCAAGAAGCGCGATACACGCGCGAGTTCAGTTGCCAGCCCTCCCCCCCTTTTTTTTCTTACTGTTTTTTTGAACTGCTACCGCATGCTCCACTTGTTGCACTCGGTATTTTCCTACATGTGCATCCACATGCGCAAGTGGCGTATGTACGTTTTGCGTTGTACGTTTTGTAACTCGAATGTCCCAGTTTGTGTTCGTCATTCCGCAGGGTCCGTGTGAGAGATCATCCTGCACATATTCTTCACGCTATTCTTCAAGGTTGACTCTGTAACATGTATGTGTTTTCATATAATATTTCTACATTCTGAATTCTGTTGTTGGCTCTACTTCTTTATTAAGGAGCGTAAACGGCGTTTCCTTTGTTGCTCACTGTACTTTGCCCATGTGTGAACTATTTTAGGGATTTTTACGCGATTGTTGCAGATATTGGACGCTTATTCGTGATATTCTTGCATGTGGCTTCTGTAGCGTGCATATGTTGTCATGCGCACGTGCATTTTTTTAAAGTCAGAAAAGGAGTC